>NW_012150596.1:2032453-2098870 GCF_000956105.1 Propithecus coquereli | reverse complement strand
AGCTAGGCTGAAGCCACGGCACTCCAGCCAGGGCAACAGAGTGAGACTCTGTCTCAAAAAAAAAAAAAAAAAAAAGTTTTAAGTTTTGATGAAGTCAAATTAATCTATATTTCCTTTTCATGCTCACGCTTTTGGTGTCATATCTAAAAATCTATTGTCAAATACAAGGTCATGAAGATTTACCTGCATGGAGTCTTCTAAGGGTTTTATTGTAATTTTCACTCCTACATTTAGGCCTTTGATCCATTTTGAGTTTATTTTTGTATACGGTGTAAGGTAAGGATTCAATTTCATTATTTTGCATGTGGCTATCCAGTTGTCTCAATACCATTTGTTGAATAGACTACCTGTTCCCCCATTGAAAGGTATTGGCATGCTTGCTGAAAATCAGTTGACCACAGATGTATGGTTTGCTCCTGGACACTCAATTCTATTCTATTGGTCTCTATATTTATCCTTCTGGCTGGCTTCTTATGACTCCATGCTTCAACCCTAGGATTCTGAGTCCCACCTCCCGCTGGGCCACTTAGCTTCTCCCTCTAGATAACCTTTTGGGAAGAGTACCTTTTTATAATGTCTCCAAGCTGACTTTCCTGTGTAGACCCACTTGGTCCATAACACAAAAGAAATCATCAGTAGCAAAATGACAAACCCCACTTTCTCAGTTGCTCTTTCTCTCACTCTTTCTCTCCCCCATCTTCCTCTCTTCTTCCTCAGGTCCATAGACATAAACCCAGGCAAGTATCAGATATCTGTGTTTTGTGTCTCTTAAACTTCAAGAGATACTTATCAAGCCCTCAGGATGGTCTTGTCTGTGTCCCTCTCAATTGACATAAGGTGTGGAGAAGGTACCCACCCTGATTGGGTCATGCTACGCACTCTAATAACTCTCTATGCAGAAATTCTCTCTCTCCTTGTTTATTTAACTTCAACCCTTTTAACACCCTTAAGATTGCTGATGGGATATGGATTACAAACCAGTTCCTAGAAATTCCTGTTGTAAGACCTACACAGAGGGGCCTCCCTTTAGAATTGGGGATGTTGTTTTCAGCCTTTGGGGGCCTCAGCTAAAACTGAGATATCAAGAGTCTCATTTCAACATCTCTTTACAAATGAAAAAATGAATAAATGTTAGCTTCCTTTTCCCACTCCCTGCAACCTTTTGATTTAATTCATTGGCCACCTCCACACAGCCAAAGTTAATTAATGTTGAGCAATAATCTCCTTGGTAATCTGAGGAATCAAATCCCCATAATGATAATATTAAAAAAATAATTAGTATAAGCTCTCGATATCTATTAAGGAAATAATTTTTAAAGAGATGAATAGATTTTTGATTTCATGATAGCAAAAACATTTCTGTCCCCTTCTGCTCTTAAAAAACCATGCCAAACTAATAAGAACAAAAAGCAACAACACGAACTCCATCTTCAATGAAACTAGTTTCCAAAGATGGTCCTTAACAATTCCTCTCCTCTCTCTATGCTCATGCTGCTCCTCACATCAACAGAGTTTATTTTCTTTCCGCTTGAATTTGGGCTGGACTTGTAACTGGCTTTGACTGACAGAATACAGCAACAGTGACATTCCGAGACTGCTAAACACAAGCCTTAAGAGGACTGGCAACATCCACTTCCTTTCTTTTGGAAGCCAGGTGCCATCCAATGAGAGTCTAAGACAAATAGAAATGCCACATGGAGAAGAAGCAAAGGCACTCTGGTTGAAAGCTCCAATAGAGATCACAGTTCACATCACCAATTGCCAGCCATGTGAACGAGCCACATTGGGCAATCCAGTTCGGCCAGACACTCAGATGACTGCACTCTTAAATGACATCTCACGGAATAAAGACTAGTCGGTGCACAGAACTTTTAAGAAAAAAGAATGTGGTTATTGTTTAAAGCCACTAAGTTTGTGGTAGTTTGTTACATTACAATAGACAACTGAAACAGCGGGATAGATCTGCATCTCCAAACCACATTATTTGGAGGTAAAAATTCAGGCATAAGTGCCTACAAAGGGTGAGGGAATGGTAATCAATACTGAAAGAAGACAATGGAGAAATGCATTCAAAATTCTGTGTGAAAATGATTTTCAAATGAGAATTGGATATATAACCAAATTATCAAACAAAAATATGGTAAAGACAGTTTTAGGTGTACAAGTGCAATATTTATCTTTCATAAAATCTTTCAGACTTCAGATGTTTCTGGAGGATATGTTCTACCAAATGAGCCTACAAACCAAGAAAATAGATGACATGGGATCCAGGAAAAAGAAAATCCAACAGAATAGTAGTTGAAGGTAAGTCCCAAGATATCAGCTATGACGCGAGGCAATAAGTCCCGATTGGAGCAAAAGATTGGAGGGTTTCAGAGTGGTTGCTTCTAGGGAAAAAGAGAAATGATAGATTATTCTTTTTATTTCCCATTTAACAAGTATCTACAGAGAACCTATTATGTTTTAGGGCCTGTTCTAGGCACTGAGGATATAGTTATGAACAAAATAAAATTTTTGACTTCTTGAAATTTACATTCTAGTAAAACTTAAAGTTTATGTCATCTGACAAAGTATGGAAAATTGTTATAAATCTCTTTGCAGAAGGATTGAAATATACTAGAAGACTTCATCACATTTAAAACAAAAAGTAAGATAAAAGTTAGTTAATAAGTTAACTCTAGGAAAAAAGTTGGAAAAGAAAGTAAATGTAGTCAGTTCACTAATTGACTTAGCAGTGAATGATATTATATAAACACAGTAGTAAATATATAATATAGATTTAAATAAAAAAGTGAGATATATTGAAAAGATGTGAGATGGGGGAAAGTAGGGTATATATGTGAGCTGAACTTCACATTTGATGTAATAACACTCAGTAGATAATATCTAAACTCAAACCAAAAAGTGTGTGTGAGTGTGTAATTGGAAATATTTGTAAAAATTGAGGTAAATATCAGAAAAAAATATTTATAGATTTGAAAGAGGTAGACACTAGGGAATGGAATGGGGCAGAGTGGGGCAAGGAACTGATGTTTTTCATTAAGGCTTTTTAGCATGTTGGACTTTTAAAAAAATCTTATTGTATGTAACATTTTGATTTTTTTAAAAAACTGAATAGATCTATTTGTTAGAATTCCTTCCTAGAGCTATACAGGGGATGTGATGAGTGTTAACTTTGCCAAGTGTTAGATTTCCCTACAACCTAAAGGTGCTCTTTAACTTTCCTACGTTAGACTTTCATCCATTTTTAGATAATTAACCATATTTATGCAGCCATTAGTATTTGTGCAATCATTTGAATGTTATTACATTTTTTGTTTTATAAAAATGACTATAAGTAGAAATAAGTATTATAAATATAATCCAATTGAGACAAAGATCATTAGACACGTCCAAAGTAACAAAGAGTTAACTTCATTGTGATATGTATTGGGCTTAAATTGACCAACTGCAGATTCACTTATGAAGTTAAAATTCAATTTAAAAATATGTAGAAAATTCTGCCATATTAGCCATTGAGGATTATGTCTAGAAGACAAAATATAATTATCAAATGAATAATATTTTAGTTTCCTGAGAACAGGACCACACTCAGAGCATGCAAACCAATTGTTGACTTTTACACATTGGGCTCACACCTAAATTTTCAGGAAGACATTATGCACGAAAACTGGTCACTGGAAATAGAGGTGACTAGGTGGTAGGTAGAGACTGAGAGTTAGAAGCAGAATTAAAAACCCTGTCTTGTCTCATGCCCCTAAAAATTTAGGTATATTTCTGCTTTCCTATTAATTACCATATTTCAAAATGGATAAATTAATTAAGAAGCAAGAAACCTAGAGACTTCCCTAACTAAATATAGCTCAACAGCAGATATGCTCTAGTTCTCATTAACAAATGCACAAAACAGGATATTTCAAAAGTCATGTGCCATAGGAATCTCACAAATGGACTTAAGTCATTTATTTACCTTCTTTCCAAGTGAAGACAAATACCAAATTTACCTAAAATGAGAGAATGGTGGTGGTTTTAGTGAGTGGTTGCTAAGCACTTCATATGGTCATTTGCCATCAAATTTCACATATGCACACCCACACAGCGCAGAAAAGCCTATCATTAAAAATGTAACCACTAAGGGAATATTGTTCACTTTTATGAACTCAAGACCACCCTCATATTTTTTATGACTTCTCACCTATAATTTGCTTGTAAAGGTAGCTTTTTAAGCAGAGTTTCTAATAGACTAGTAAGAGATCTGGCTATCACCTCATCCAAAGATTCTGTACGTGGTGTGTGTTGGGAGGGGGCATGTATGTATGTGTATGCATTTCTCTGAAGCAAGCTATAACATTTCTCAGGTTCTCAGAGGTGTCCATGATTCAGAAAGGATAACATTTGGGGAAACTGAGGTCCAAAGAGGGAGAGTAATTTGCTCAGGAACACAGTGGCTGAACTGGGACTAAAACACATTTTGCCTAAGTTCTTTCCACTATACCATGGAGCCTAGCCCCAAATCCATAAGCTTTCATCATACCTACTGGCATGGCACATACACAAAGGGAATTCAATTCTTTATAGGTTAGGATGAGGGGCAGAACATTTTAATGTAACCCAATAGTAGGAATTCAGTGGTGCATGACTTTCTTTCACTAAGGAATTTTTTTCCGAGATTGGCAGAGGTCTCCCTCATCCATTACTATAAACATTTCCCTTTGTGAGAGATGTGAAACATTCTTGAATGCCGATACGCACTTATGTGGTCAGAATTTTTCAAATAGGAATAGAATCATAGGTCTACATCCTCTCTCAAATCTTCCCCTACCTCAATTTAAGTCCTGGCTGCGCAATTACTTCTCAATATTGCGTGATCTCTGCCTATTCAATATTGACTTCTTGGCAGAAACTTCCATTAAAAATATTTCTTTCTGAGCCTGCAGGTTGTTGGAGTACAACCGTACTACTTGGGCACAGAGTAGTAAATGTTACAACCCAAATATTTCTTAAGAAGCCAATATGTACATTTGAGGTGAACATAATTTTTGGTCTTTGCTGGTCAAAGCTGATTTAGGCCAAGCAAGCTAAATATGAGAGGCTACATACATATTTTTCCAAAAGCCCTGTAATCTAACCTCCTTACCTGCTAACACTTACTTTAAAAGGTACAGTTTGGGAATATTCAAAAGCATGGCTCAATTTGATGATTCTGCACTACAAAGGCAAATGAAACTCTTTCAAAAAGAGATTTTGCAAATTCTTTTGGATTCCCGTAATGAGTGTCTTGTACAATATTTATTGCTGTGGGCTTAACTTTGTATTTTTAACTCCCTTTGTTTCATGACATGCTATAATTATATGTTCAAACCATAGTCTAAATTTATCTTATTGTAGTTTTCTGGTAAAATACTATGTACTACATACAACATTTATATTTATAAAGTCTATGATAGAAGCAGAAAGAGGTTTGTTTAGATCTTTAAATTGGGGTGTGGGGAAGAGAAGGGAGAGAAGAAGCAAATTTCAGGAGAATTCTGTGTCAAAGGGTATGTGTTAAATGCTCTCAGGGATGTCATTGCATGAGATGATAAGATAATTATTCATTACCATCTCTTTTGTGCTAGTGTCGTGGAGTCGGGGACCTTTGGTTCTCTCCCTGGCCCTGTCACTAGGTAGCAACCTGACCACTGAGTTTGAATATCTCATTTGTGAAATATGGTAGCTGGACTAGACAATCTTGAAGGAGCCTTCTAGCTATAAAATTCTACAATACTCGGCAGATTACGGGTCTGGAAATGTTTTCACAAAGGAGGAAAAAAAATGCCTCAGCTATAGGAAACAGCCTTCTAGGACCACTATCTGTTAAAATATCTGCATTATTTTGAAAAAAGATGAAAAACATTTTGGGGAATTGGGAATCTCAGAAGATACATGCACAACACAATTTTTATATTTACTCATCTATTTCAGAACAAAGATATTTTTGAAAATAAAGTGAGTAATGAAGAAATTGCCCGGCCAGATACTTAAATGTTTCTTAAAGCAACAATAATTAAAACAGCATGATACCAGCATAGGAATAGACTGGCATATTAAGAGATCAGGAAAGAAAGCACAGAAACAGTCCCTAAAGTACATAGGAATTTAGTACATGATTAAGCTGATATTTCACATCCATGGGGAAAGGGAAGATCCTGGGACAACTGTTAGCTCCTTGGGGGTAAATTGAGCTAGCATGAATTCTAGATGAATTAAAAAGTTAAATGTAAAAACTGAAGCCATAAAAACTGGGAGAAAATATCATCTTGGAGTAAAAATGGTATTCTAGGTATAGCACCAATGACAAAATTATAAAGATTAAAAGATTTGACTATGTAATATTAAAATATTCTGCATGTTGAAACAATGCCATAAAAAAATTAAGAGGCAAACAACAAAAGCAAAGAAAGAATTATATCATATATGAAAAAATTAATATCTCTAATACATAGAAAACGTTTAAGATCAATAAGAGAGGACAAACACTCCAACAGCAACGTCAACAAATGACATGAACAGACATGAAGAAAACATATTCTGGCTCATTATTAATCAGAGAAGTACAAATTAAAATAATGCCACAAACAAAATTAAAAGGCAAACAATAAACTCGGAGAAAATATTTGCTTAAAACTAAGCCATGCTTTTAAAAAATACCCAGATAATGTAGGTCCTTAATTCCACAAATATTTATGAAGCAACTGTTACCTATCAAGCACTGCATTAAGTTATATGTGCTGGTGAATTAGACATGGTCTTTGTCCCATAAGTGTTTGTCTAGAGACAAGAAAGACAGTAAGAGAGTTTCAGACTAAAGGTACTGTCCCACACTACTGGTAGGAATGTAAAGTGGTAGGCTCCTTCTGCCAAGCAATTTGGCAACATGCATTAAGTATATTAAAAGAAGATGTACTCCTTAACCCTGCCATTCTACTTACGAGATTTTATCCTTAGTAAATCAGAAAGGTATAAATTTAGCAATAATAGCAAATATTTTATGAGTGCTTACTATGTATCAGGCCCTGTTCTAAGAATTGTACGTGCATTGACTCATTTAATTGTCACAACTTTCTGAGATTGCAACTATTTTATCCTCATTTTATATATGAGAACATGGAGGCACATAGAAGCTAAGTAATTAGCTGAAGGTTTACAGAGCTTATAAGTGACAGAACCAGGATCCAAACCCAAGAAGTCTTTGCTCTTAACCTCTATACCATGATATAGATGAAAGGATGCTAAGTACAGGAAGATTTATATTTGTGGACAAGTGTAAATAATCTAAACAAATGCCAAAGGGGCTCACTTCAACAAATCTAATAGAATACTAAACCAACACCAGCAATCAAGATGTAAAAGATTATTTAATTACTTGAGAAAATGATCACAACTTATATGGAAGAAAACAGCTTGAAAATATTAATGGTGATACCCTCTGAATGAAGGCATTCAGAGTGATTTCTACTTTTTTCTTAGAGCTTTTCTGTAATCTCCAAATTAAACACAAAGAACCTGTATTATCTTTATAAAAATAAATTTATCAGAAATATATATTAATTTAAAATCCATTTAACAAAATGGAATGTTAAAGTGTTCTCAGTATCACACCAAATTTTTACGTTTATACTTGCACTATTACGTTTACCAGGGATACCTTCTGCCACCCGCACTTTTCCCCTTCTCCTGGCTAATTCTTACTTATTCCTGAAGATTCCACTCAGACTCACATTTCCACAAAGGCTTTACAGATCACCGGCATTCTTACCCCTGTCCCCAGGCTAGATTAGGCACCTCTCTTCTGTGTTCCCATAATCCCTGTGCATATCTCTAGCATTCCACTTGCCATATTATGTGTTTATCCCTCTGTTCCCTACCTCCAATCCCTATCGATGTCACAGAACTTTACAGCCTTTGCACAGTATCTGGCTCATGGTATATATCAAGTCGGTATTTATAAAAGGAATGAAAAGCATTTCTTGGTGAAAAAAAAGGGAGAAAAAACTCGTTTTTCAACTGTGCAAAATACAATTGTCATAGATTTGCTTGAGAATTGAAGGAGAGGCTTGGGTTTAACTTTCGGCTCTATAAAACTATCATAGGTCACCCTGGTGTTAGTCCCTTTACTACCCAAGTTCTCTAATGCCTAAGGGCAACTCTCTTTCCTGCTATTGTATTCCCTTTCTTCTTCCATCCTAAGCTTTATCACACTGTATTGTCCCACTAGATTGTGAGATCCTTGAGGGCAAGAGCCATATCCATTTCATTTTGTGTTTTCAGTGCCTAACATGGTGCCTGTGACCTTCTTACATCCTTCCTTTGACTAATTGCAAACCTTTCCTTAGCAGATGGTTGGAGCAAAAGGCCTGAAGTCCTCTGAAATGAAGCTATCTGCTCAGCACTAGAATTTGCCTTGTCCCTTGCTGCCTCTGCTGCCCGTGTTGAGGAACTATAATGCACATTTATGCTAGAAGTTGTTTTGTTTTACAAGACAAACACAAAATTCCCACCTCCAGTACTGGCATGACAACTTAGGAGGGGAATAGGTTGGGGGTGCGATGTGGAGGAATGTCTTAAATTTCATATTATGGCCAGGCCACATGAGCTGAGTAGTAGTTATTTTTCTCAGAATTTAAAGTCCGAGTGAGTGAAAATATGTAAGGAAAAACCAAGGTATGTTTACAAGATATCAGAACAACAGGTTGAAAAGCAAACACTCAAGGGATTCCAGTGCTTGGAGTTTATATATTTTTCTCCCAACAATTGGTTAGCCACACAGCAGGCTTCTAAACCTCTTCAGTCAGGCCACGTCTCTCCTCAGTTGGTACAAACAATTGACATACCCCTCCTCCCTCACAGAGCAGGAGGTTTTGCCATATCCAGGTCTCTGCTCTCTCCAGGTGCACGCTCCTCCCCCGCAAAGCATGCACCTGAAAGGCCAGTTGTTTTCAGTGTGTAAGGCTTCTGACCTCATGCAGTCTGGCTTCTTTATAGCCTTGGCCACAGATCCGTGCTAGTTTGCATCCCTGAATGCCTCACTTCCCAGCCCTTCTTATGATGGCCACAACCCAAAGCAGAACTCCCTCAATACCACAAGAGTGCAGTTAGATCAGTGTCCCATATGACTCAAAGGGAACTGGAAACCTCATCAGAGAGGTAGCTTGTAGACTTCCAACCTCATTTCCAATCATCATTCCCTAGGTTCATAAACACTTCATATACTCCGCGTGGACAACATTCCAAGAGAAACTGTGGATAAGAATCTGATTGAGGCAGTATATTTCATCTATGGACATATTTTGAAGGGCTCACCTGTGGAGAGCTGAAATATGACTGGGAGGTTGGGCAGCTATAACATGATATAAACACCCAAAGAGCTAAAGAAAGCCTTTTACTAAGTGGTCTGTGTTTCCATTAGGTTAGAGCCCAACAGAATATATTCCAACATAAAAAAAATCATATAGGACGGTTACAAGTGTATAGAGGTTAAGAGGTCCATCTCTGAGGTCAAACAGACCCAGGTTCAAAGAGAAGCTTTAGAACTCACTTACTGAATTATTTGAACCTCAGTTTCATCTGAGATATAGGGCTAAAAATAGAGCCTACCTCATTAATGTTGTAAGGATTAAATAAAATAATGCATATAAATGTAGATACACAGAACCTGGCATAGAAAAAGTATCCCAAAATGTTAGTTATGATTATTGTTATTATTATTTGTGGCAAAGACTACTTCATCAATATCCATGTTCTTTTCTTTTTCCTGGGCACCCAGCTAGAGTACATTTCCAAACCTCCCTTGTAATTAATAGTGGTCATGTCTGGCTAGTTACACGTACCACTTCCAGGCCTAGCCCTTCAATGCACAATTCTCTATGCTCTTTCCCCTTCCATTTGCTGGATGTTAACACCCTGAGAAATCTTGGATGCCCCATGTTGAAGGGCAAACTGGGTACCTAAATGACTACATAAGACAGAGCCCTGTCATTACTACCACCAACTAGGAACATCCATATTGGACCATTACATAACCAATAAGTAAAACTCTAAACCAGGCATGGTGGCTCACACCTATAATCCCAGCACTTTGGGAAGCCAAGGCGGGAGGATCACTTGAGGCCAGGAGTTCCAGATGAGCCTGGGCAACATAGCAAGACCCTGTCTCAACAAAACATAAAAATATTAGCCAGGCATGGCTAATTTGACTACGCCTGTAGTCCCAGCTACTTGGCAGGCTGAGGCAGGAGGGTTGCTTGAGCCCAGGAGTTCCAGGCTGCAGAGAGTTATGATCATGCCACTGTACTTCAGCCTGGGTGACGGAGTAAGAGAGACCCTGTCTCTAATTACTTAATAAACAAACAAACAAACAAAATTCTACTGTGTTAAGGCACTGAGTTTTGGGATTTATTGGTTATAGCTGCTAACATTATCCTAATACATGGCTCAAGTCACAGAAGAGCAGATCTGGAAAGATCCTCAAAGAACTTGTCCATTATGCAGAAAGAAACACTGAGGCTCAGAGTTATTGTTGAAGGTACTTCATGGATCTTTCACTTCCAGGACGACTGAAACACTAGACCCTGTGCTTTTACATTTGATGCTAATTAAAGTCCATAAGATCAAATCTTCTCTTTTTTGCCTGGTTAAAACCAGATCTATTCCTAGGGAAATTTTAGCACAGAAAATTAGAAATACAAATCCACACTACTGGGCAGCACAGGAGAATGGAATGAAAACAAGAGAGTCATTTCTTACTGTTTCTGTAGTCATTAAAAAGTAACTGAAAACACTCTGTGCCTTCCTCACAGGGGGTCATGAGGTTATCATAATACTTTGAAAGGATTTTGAAAAATAGTTATGCCAATATATGGTATTATTATTCAGCAATATTTTTTCTTTTTTAATATACTTTATTTTTTAGAGCAGTTTTAGGTTCACAGCATAATTGAATGGACAGTACAGATATTTCCCATATACCTCTTGTCCCAACACATGCATAGCCTCCGCCATTGTCAGCATCCCACACCAGAGTGGTACATTTGTTATAGCTGATGAACTTTCATTGACACATCATTATCACCCAAAGTACATAGTTTACATTAGGGTTTGCTCTTGGTGTTGTATATTCTATGGGTTTGGACAAATGCATAGTGACATGTATCCACCACTATACTATCATACAAAGTAGTTTCATTGCACTAAATTTCCTCTGTGCTCCACCTATTCATCTTTCCCCCCTACACCTGAACTCCTGGCAACCACTGATATTTTTACTGTCTCCATAGTTTTGCCTTTTCCAGAATGTCATAGTTGAAATCACATAGTATGTAGCCCTTTCAGATTGGCTTCTTTCACTCAGTACTGTGCATTTAAGATTCCTCCATGTCTTTTCATGGCTAAATAGCTCATTTCTTTTTAGTGCTCAATGATATTCCACCATCTAGATGTACCACAGTTTATTTATCCATTCATCTACTGAGTGATACCTTGGTTGCTTCAAAGTTTTGGCAATTGTGCATAAAGCTGTTATAAGCATATACGTGCAGGTTTTTATGTGGACATAAATTTTCAGCTACTTTGGGTAAATACCAAAGAGCACAATTACTGGATCACATATGTCAAAAGTATGTTTAGTTTTGTAAGAAATTGCACAACTTACTTCCAAAGTGGCTGTAGTATTTTGCATTCTCCTCAGCAATGAATGAGAGCACTTCTCCACATCCTTGCCAGCATTTGGCGTTGTTAGTGTTCTGGATTTACCATTCTAATAAGTGTTTAGTGGTATCTCGTTGTTTTAATTCAAACTTCCCTGATATTATGTCAAGAATCTTTTCATATTCTTATTTGCTATTTGTATGTCTTCTTCAGTGAGGTGTCTGTTAAAATCCTTGGCCCATTTTTAGTAGCGTTGTTTGTTTTCTTATTGTTGAGTTTTACTCAGAAATTTTTATTTTTACTCAGCATTTTTAACAAATGATCTAGGAAAATTAATCTACAAACCTTTATTATGCAACTATTATGTGCTTTCTTGGCCCTGTGCTAATCATTGTGAGAAACTAGCCACCATTCTCAAGAAGTTTACAATCTAGCTTATAACCATACAAGAGATTTTAGAAGTGCATAGTTATATGGTACTAACAATGTCAATCAATAGGCATCCAAGAAGAGAGAGATTGATAGAGGATAGAGCAGTTGGAGAAGACTTAACAGGAAATGCAACTTAGGCTAGGCACCAAAGACTCTCAAGTGCTCACTAAACAGAAAGACCACACATATAGACATATATGGGTAATTCAAGCAAAAGGGAAGTGATGCCTAGATTACCAAGATAATTCTAACAATCAATATCTTGCTTCTAGTACTCTTCCCTTCCTACATCCATCCAGTAATAATAATACCTGAATGATGAGAATTCACTATGTGCCAAGCACTATACTAAGCACTTCTCATTCATTATATAATTTCACCTGCACTATAACCCTATAAGTAATGTGTTTTTGTCCCTATTCTACAGATGAAGAAACAGGTTTGAAGAGGTTTAGTTGATTGCCCAAGGTTTCACAGCTAGGAACGAGTAGAGGTATAATTCAAATTTGGTCCTGTGCTCCCAATTGCCAACGTATACTATCAACAACTCATTTGGAAAGATGGTTATAACATCTCCAAGGGTAGGAAATTAAGACAAGATCCAAATAAGGAGAGAAAGTTCTCTTCTTCCCTGAATGGACACAGTATGGCAAAAGTACTGGACTATCAGGAGATTTGCATTCAAATCCTGGATTCGCCACCACTAAACTGTGACCTTAGGCAATTTATATTGTTCTCTGAGCCTCAGTTTCCTCAATTGGGCTGTTAAGTTTCTCATAGGGCCAGTATAAAGATTAAATGAGATGCTATATATTTAAACAATTTTGTGCTATATAAATGTAACATCATTACTTTTTTATTACAACTATTTTTATCCTTGTAGGACTAGAGTCAAATCTAAAATATTTTAAGGATATTAGAAATGATCACAGAAAAACCTCAGACAAAAAGGCACAGACTCAGGACTGAAAAGACAGTCCTGTAAGATAATCTACTAAAAATAGTACTTAAGCAACTCATCAGGTTCAGGACATGCTACCCCCAAATACGGCACCGTGGCATATTGAATAATTTAAGGTGAAGGAATTTGAGAAATGACAGGTATAGGGAGAACTCTCTGACCTTTCTCTGAAGCAGGTCATAAGACCATCAGCGTGTGAGGTGCCCTCCTTATACCTGAAGAAAAGGAATATCCTTATCTCCCAAGATGGAGGGACAGGAAGAGGAATCTGAATGAACAGATCTTGCTAAGTTGCCCCCTGTTTACTACTCATAGCTCATGCCCCTTGGTCCTATCATAGTTTTCCACCGTTTTCCACTCCTCATAATAATACTCAGGTTTAACCATGTCTTGGGGTTTTCATTTCTTTATGAAGGTTCCCATGTCATATAAAATTTATATTAAATAAATTTGTACGCTTTTCTCTTGTTAACCTGTATTTTGTTACAGGTGCCCAGGTGAGAACTTAGAAGAGTAGAAGAGAAAGATATTTTTCCTCTCCTATATAATAATAATGGGTAACACTTATGGTGTTCTTACTATGTGCCCCTCATTTCATCTTTACAACAAGCCTATGAGATGAATTATAGAATTTTGTCCAGTGGTGCTTGTTTGTTTCATTTTTTTTTTACTTGCTTTTTGGTTGTCCAGTACCTGAACATTCTTTCCTTTTTTTGGAAATTCTACCATTGTGTGAGTCTTTATGGAAAACAAGGTCCTACCTCCCACTTCAAAAGCCAGATCCTGCCACTTTCTATTCCATGGTGTAAAGCATGAGCAAGTACCCTAAATTTGGCTCATTGGATAATCCCACTGAGGACTTGACATCTGAAATGAATGATGCCTTTTAGCAGTAGGAACATTAAGTGATCCGTGGTGGTGGTGCCAAAAGTGGCTTCCAGAGTCTAGTACCTAACCTGGCCCTACAGGTTCCCTTGATTTCTGCCATTTTCTGAACCTGATTTGCCAGCCTTCCCAATAACCTTCTAAGAAATTTCTGTTTTAATTATGCTAATTGTAGTTGCTTGTTGTTGTTTGCAACCAGAAACCAGGCTGAAAAAAGTAAGTACTATTATTGTCTACATTTTATAAGTGAAAAAACTAAGGTGCAGCTAACCAATGATGAACCTGGGATTTTAGCCCTGACAATATGACACCAGATGTTACCCTAAGAAAAAGAGAGAATATAGAGACCATTCACCTGGGATAGATAGAAAGACAGATAGTATGAGTGAGCATACACATGTGAGCATGCATGAAAACACACACCCATAAGACTAACCCCCCCACATAGAGTTGTTGGTAGGATTAAGTGAGTTAATATTGGTAAGACATTTAGAACAGTGGTTCGGGACAATGTCAGTGTTTATTATTATATGATTCAAGTGTTCTGGATTACAGATCAAACTTTAAATCTCCATCTATATTCTCCAAAGAAATTATCAAAATTCAATCAGATAAGGAATATTTAATATTTCCATATGAAAATCCACCAATCAAACAAGATTCTAGAATCTTGGGAATTTCAAAATGGCACATGATATGGCCCAGAATGTGGTTAGGAAGATATTTCTTTTACTTAGATTACTTTTGGTTTTTTGAATGAAATATGTACAGATACCTGAGTTGCTGTCGAATGATAAATAAAGAACCCCACAACCTGCATTGAGAAAGGAGAACAATGAGAATTGCTAGCAGAAGAGACCTAGAGTACTTCCTTTACCCAACTACACTAGTTCACAGAGACCAGGAGCAAGAACATCACAGAATTCAGCCCATGTGTATTAGAGGGCAGTGATTTACATAGGAAGGGGAACTAGCATTATTAGGACCCCTTCTCTATACTATGCTCTTTATATACATTGTTTCATTTAATCTTCACAGCAATCCTTGGAAATGGATATTATGATTCCCACTTTAAAGATGAGAAAATTGAATTTCAGAGAAGGTAAGTGACACGACTATTAAGTGGCAGAGGTGTGATTTGAACCTAGGTCTATTTCACTTTAAAGCACATTCTAAAACTCTAACAAGAAAAGTTCCCAGAAGCAAATGAGTTAGCTGGGGAAGCTTGAAGTGCACAGCTCCAGAGAGAGGAAGAAGAAGTTAACAAATGGTAGAACCTAACACAAATACAGCACCAAGGACTATTTCAAAGCATTTTCTCATGTATTATCTCATATTAGTAATCTGGTGGGCTAAAGTTCACTAGTAAAATGCTTCAGGCAATTGCTCCCTGATATTTAATTAATTTCTAAAGTGACTTTTACTAGTTGAAAAATAAAATCTTAAAACAACTATCTTGTGCTTTTCTGCAGACACACACACCCAGTGTAAATGGAATAAACATGATACATCTTCCTAGAACATCTATTTTCCTTAAAGACTGGGAAGGAAAAGTTACATAATTCACTTGACAATGTGAAATATTTTTAAAAATCAGAACAAACATGAACATATTATGGAGTAGTATGCAAAAGCCCATGATACTTTAAGATATAAAACAGAATTTTTAAAGAAATTTCAAGCTTATGACAGACTTCTTCAGAGCCCCCGGAGAGTGCACACTCCTCTGTTGTTGGGAATACTTGGTGAGAGGGAGTTTAAGAATCTCTGCAGTAATAGATCCTAAAATTTTGTCTGAAAGTTTCACCAAATTCTTGAGTACATTTCACCCTGTCATCATTTTAGCAAAACAGCAGTCTTGCAAGTTAGCATTAGCTCATAAGTCTGGAGTGAGTAACTTATATTTCCACTCAAAATTGAAAAAAATTAGTATACAGGCTATATTTGTTTAAGCAATGACTACCAAATTCAATATTCCAGATATTGGTAAGAATCAGAGCCCAGCAGCCACCATCCACATTCTGGCTAACATCATAGTTGGCTGAAGGGATGTATCATTATCCGGAAGGGGTCACTTGATGTTAAATCTTACAATGATAAACAGAGAAAATTGGTTCACTGACATGGACTTAGAGAACCCACAAACTTGGATTCAATTATTTCTCTCATATTGCCAATTTTGTGAAAAAAATATTAGAAATTTCTTTTTCTGCCTCAAATGAACTACTTCTTGACTTAGCCAACCAATAAATATTAAGCAGAGCTTGGATTTAGCTGAAACCCATAGTCATTTTCAATTTAACATATCTATGTATTTTTTAAAAAAGTGTTATATCCACTAACTGTATGTTTAACTTTGTGTATAGATCTTTATTTAGGAATTCTATCATTCTAATCCCTGGCCATAATTTCTATCTGCAATACTAATTAGCGTGTTTGTTACTATTCACCATCCCTAAAATGATCCTTAGTGTCACAGTCTTAGCCTCAATATAGTGAATTTAAGGTGAGTCCTCAGTCAACAGAAAGGAATAGCTTTCCTATAAGTTACGGACTTCAGAAATGCCCATTCTATAATCAGCCTTCTGGTGGATCATCAGAAATCAGCCTTGTTTCCTTTTTTTTTTTTTTGGATGATATTAAACCCCCAGTGGACTTGTCGACTGGCCTGCACTGGGCTCCTTTCTCTGGGCAGCCTGGCTGTCAGAATAATGGGACAATCACAAGCAGCCCTTTGTTTTGGCCCCCCTGTTTACAATGAGGATTCAAAGGCAAACAATGAACCAACCTAGTCTAGTCAGGGACCTTTCTATACTTTGCAATGCTGGGCTTCAGCTGTCCAGCAAACCTCAGTACACGAGTTTCAGTTTTCTGCTCTGGGCTCTGCTCTATTTGTCCACAAGAATGTGCTATATAGCTTTCCTTAGAATCCTATCACTATAATTTTAAATTTTAAAAAAAGCAAATTACACAATTATTTCTATACTAGAAGTGTAATTATGCAAAAAATTATGTATGCATATTGACAGGGACTAGAAGGGGATGAAGAAAAAATGAAAACAATTTGATTTGCAGGGGGTGGCAGGACTATGAATGAGGATTTGTTTTTCCCTTTAGAGTTTCATTAACACTCTCAGAAGCTGGTTGTGCAAAAAATACAGACAGTCAAATCTGTAACTTTTTGTAAATAAAATATTGGTCATCCATTTCATTTACTGTTTGCCTTACACAGACAATGTTCTCCTTTCTATATCACCTGAAAGAACAGATTTTATCAGAATTTAGGGAGTCTTTGCCAACAAAATCAATACAGACATATTTGTACAGAGCTTAGAGTGGGCTGGTTTTATCCAGGAATGTGTCGAGTTAATTGAAAAGGTTTTGGTTAAAGTTAGCCAGTCGGAGATCACAGCATTGTAGACAACACATACTGTGAGTATGAACTTCGTACAACCTTTCAAATACCTTTGGGAAGGCAGGAAATTGAAATATTGTGCTATATTGGCAACCAAATGGTCATTTATCATCCATGCTAAGTTTGGAGCTGAGGAGAACGATCTGGAAACTCTTGAAGGGCCTTTATTAACAATTTCAAAGTTAGACCTGTATATGTAGATTTTCACAGCATATTTGGGAAAGACTAAGAGATAACATCTGCGTATACTATTAACATGGCCCCTCTAATAACAACTTCGGACTGTATTCACACCCACAAAAGCTGCATTAAATACATTAAGCTTGAGACACCAACTGACAAAAGCAAGGAAATTCACAGTTAAAGGGGAAACGTGCCATATGTTCTTCAATACCTAAGAACAACGGGGTGCATTTGGAAAGTCATTAAAGCGGCACCCAGTTGTGCCTAGGTATTGGAGAACATATGGAATCTTTTCCTCCGCGAGTGTAATTTTCCCTGCTCTCAGTGAACGCATGTATCAATCTTCACTTTTTGGTCATATAGGTTTTTGTTTGCTTAATTACCATAGCATGTAAAATAAATACCTTCTTATTTTCAAAAATCAACACAATCACACAATGAAAACTTGTCTTTAGCCATTGCTGCCTGATTATTCCCAGTTATTTGTCCTTCTTTTTCAAGGCGCCTGCACCATCCTCATAGCCCCAGCTGTCCCCTATCCCTTGAGAAGTACTGCCTTTTCTTTCCCCACCCAATGATGCAGTCGGCCATAGTGGCCAACAATTGCGTCTTCCACCAGCACCTCAATGGGGCAGCTGGCTGAAGTCAGTGTTTCAGGGGCCAAAAGACCCCATCCTTCTGCACATTTGCTATTAGGGTAAAGTCTCTTTCTTTTTTAATAAGGATTTTAATTTCTTATTTTGGCAAAAGTAGCAGCCAATGTACTACAGAGAAGTGTGTATCAATATATTAATAACTGAGTCCTCTTTTTGGTGACATTCATTCATTCACTCATTCATTCATTTGTTCATTCAGTTGTTGAGTGACTGCCATGCACAAGGCATTAAGAATAAAACGCTGACCAAAACCTGGGCCCTACCCCCAATTTGCTCACAGTCTATAGGAGTAGACAGAGCAACAAGCAGGCAATTGTCATCCAGTGTTATGAGCACTATTACAGAGGTCAGCAGAAGATACTGAAGCACAGAGGGGCGCCCCCATAGTAGGGGTTCTGGATGAAGAACCTGAGAATGAGTGATTGCCATGACACATAACCATTGTAGAGCCAAGCTTATCATTGAATTCATACAGTAAAGTCCACAGACTTTTATTGAGCACATACTAACTACATGCCAAGTCCTGGACTAAGCACTTGGAATAGACACAGTTTCTGCAGTGTTTTAGCAGGGGAGTAACACGAACAGCTCAGCTGAATCATTTAAAATGAGAAGGGAGGGGTGGCGGGCAGATCATGCAAGCCATACTTTATACTACAGCAATAGAGGAACTGGAGGAACCACAGAAGGCTTGTCTTATAACCTTGAGTAGGATGTGATTGAATTAGTGTTTTAACAAAAATCACCTTGGCACTATCAAAGAAGGGATTTTGGAAGGGGTTAAGAAAGTCAGGGAAACCAGGTAGGAAGCTGATCAAAATTACTGAGGCTCTCAACAAGGAGAAGCTGAGGTGGAAGGGTATGGATAAATTCAAATAATATTTAGAAGATAGCAAAACGTGGTGATTGACTGGATCTGAGGATTGCAAAGACATGATAGATCTGTGGGCTGTAGAATCCACATAGACTCACTGACTATTAGAGAAGAACTTGGAGATTGTGCAGTTAAATAATCTCATTTCACCCATAAGGAAACTGGAAGCCCAGAAGTTCACTCACTTTGATAAAGTCGAACAATTTATTTAGTGGTACTGCAGGGCCAAGGAGCAAGATCTCCTAGCTCATAATAAAGTTTTGCAATAAACTTAGCTTATCATCTAGATTGATATAAAAGTATTAAGTATACTTTAAAGCCCCCAAAACTGGATACTAATCTCAAAATTATTTGAACTTTCTCCATACTTTCCTCATTTTCTTCTGCCACATTTGGTCTGAACACTCTGATCTCTACAGCCTCTTTTAGGCTCTGAAAAAAACATGAATGACAAAGTGTGGCTGTATAATGACCTCACAATACTGCTAGTGTGAAACACAGATACTTTATGTAGCTACTTATCTTGTGACTAAAATTTGAGCAAGAACGTAGCACAGAAATACAGCAAGATACATAGTAGCCAGTTGAGATAAGTTCTTAGAAAATCATTTTTTTCTCCTTGAGGCACAGTTTCTAACTTGTAAAATAAGGAAAATATTAATAAGATTTATTAAATGTTTGTGGATCCACCATCCCTTTAATAACTATAAAGTTTTTATATTACTTTCTCCTGCCCTCAAACACTGCTACTTGGGTTCTGGATCTCCATTAATGATAAGATCAATTCAGAAGAAGCTTGAGTGATAAATTAACAATAAATTTGAGTCTATGTATCTTCAATCATAGGTAGTTTCAATACTGCTTCCTTAAACAGATATCTTAAGGGATTGTTTCACATGTCCTTCCAATGTCTTCTCAAATACAATTGCGTCATCTAATGTCCTTTGAGAAAGGACATACCCTCAACTACACTCACGTAGAGGCTACTAATTCCAAAACATCCTGAATCTTCCTCTTCAATTTGAAAAACATTACTTGGCAAATGAAGGCTGTTTTCTCCCTAACTTTCTCTGTATCGGGTATGTGGTGTCTAACACTGAGAACCATTGGCTCCCTAGTGGGTAGTCTAGTACATCAAAATTATCGTATAAAATGTGATCAATAATTGAACAGAAAGATATATTTATATAATGGGATGATCTATATAAAAATATTGAAATAATGTATATTTCATTCTCCATACATATTTTCTTATCCATTGAACCAATGGCATTCATTGTTTAGGGTGAGGAAGGTGGTAGGAAGTGGTGCTGGTACAATTTAGAACAAAGAAGTTCATTGTTCAGATTGGATTTCAAACAACATTTTTCCAAGTCCATAGCAAGACAAAGATCTTGAAAACCAGGTTCAGTTGGGAAATTGAAGGGTTTTTTAATCTTTTTAAAAATCTTATTGTATAGTAAGAATTAAACTTGGCGCTCCGAGAACAAAGATTTATTATTAGCCACAGTGTAAAAGAGCACGAAAGATATGTTATATAAAGGATTTGTCACCCAGGAAGGGCAAAACTCTTCCTGTACTGAGAGAAAGAGTTGATGGAGGACTGTATTTCAAGCAGACGAGACTAGGGAGAAGATGTCTTACCCCTGAGAACATCAAAGAAAAGTCCTAGATAAGCCGTGAGAATCTAGAATATACCGGGTGATGGTCTACTTTCATGGCCATGTTCTAATATGGAAAGATTAATTATGATATACTTGAAACATTAAGTATGGCAGAATCAGCAGGATACATACCTATGTAAATGGTTCTGAGACAGCACTGTGGCCTACACAGCCTGTGAGTGGCAGGGGAAGGGAGAGGCTGAAAGAGCTAATGAGCTGGAAGAGGTCTGGTACAGGATGAGGAGGTGCAGAGACCTCAAGAACAAAGAGGCCCTGGATCATTGCAGTGGATGCCGCAGGAAAATAGCCACACCGCAGCAGACATTAGCACTGGATAGATGCTCCAAAACTCAGCAGGATGAGGAATATTACAGAAGAAACCAAAAAACCCTCTCTGTCCTGCTGCTGCCGCCATCATATATAGACTTTCCTCTGCATACAGAGGTCAACATGGGGAAATGGGAAAGGGAAAATCCCTTGATAAATCCTTGAGAAAGGGTTTGAACTGTGAATGAAATGACTACCACCTAAAAGAGAGTTTTAAATTAGAAGAAAGTGAGTTGCCTTCAGCAGTCAGTTTTAGTTTATCAGCATCAACAAGATTGGAAATTTCAGAACAAGATAAGGTAAATTTTACGTAATACCAAATTCGACACAGGGGACCCATTTGTTTTTTCAACTTCGATTTTGCTATATTGGCTTGTCTAAGCAATGATTAATTTTCCCTCTATGACAAAACTGCAGCTACCTCCCCAAACAAAGCCAGGATCCTCAGGGTTCTTACAAAGCATCTTCAGTAGGGAGTGGAACTCAAGGAGAGAACAGAACCTACATTTCTTTGTTTCCAGTTTAGGGATCTTTCTTCCTTTCCCCACTAACATAATTATTCTAAACAGGTTCGAATGTAGATAATATAATATAAGAAATGGGTTGCTTGTCTTTAAAACATCCAGGTTTAGTTTCAGTCTTGACAAAATCTACTAACTCTGCTCTTCTTTCATAATAAAAATAGATTATATAACCAATCAGCTTAAAAGAGCCAAACCAGTCTGTCTACTGGCTGGTGATAGCAAGCAGTAGAGTTCCCTACTTACTGCTGTGCTGATTGACAGGGGCCTCTGAAACAATAGAAGAATATGCCAAACAACACCCCTTTTGAATCTAACTCAAAACTCTAGAATGGCTTTCATGAGGCCAATGGCTGGCTGGTGTCTTCTTTGATGTGATAAAATTTCAGTCATTTTCAGCTGTAGTTGTAATTGCTACGTATGGGAGGGGTTAGGGGCTCACTATGCAGTATTATTTTATTATTCCTTCAATTCATTAATAATATAATAACTTAGAGACTTAACAGCTCAGCTAAAGAATGGTACATAGTGGCCTATTGAGAAACTTCAGTCTAGTATTTTGCTTTTGACAGGATGTTCTTTCAGACATTTCTTCTGGGGGTTAAAAAAAAAACCCTATTTGGATTATTTGCATAAGAATATATTTTATTGTAATGTGTCTAGCATTTCCATGGTGGAAAATTCAAGAAAAGGAAAAGCATATTATCATTACAAACAATGATATTTGGAATTAGAACAGAAAGTTCTCGGTCATTTTTCAACCTGCCAACCAAATCAATGCCAGCGCGCAGACGCTGTTATGCACAAACTTGTGGGCTGATGAGAGCATCTTACAAAGATATGGATTTATAATTCAGTACCACCAAAGGAAGCACTTTAAATGGCACTAAGTTAGCCAGGGAGCAGTGGTAGGAGGCAAGAGTCATAAACTACAGCGCAAGTGTATGGAATGTTTCACTTTCGTGTACATTTTTCAATCTTAAAACAGATTTACTCAGGATTTAAGACTTTATTAAGGTCAAAAGGATTACATTAAGTTCATAGACACGTTTGTTATATTAATTGAGTCATAAGTTCTGGCCGTCTGCAAACACATTTGAAAACAGGCATCAGCTGGTTTCCATTGCCATAATAGATCAGAAAATCTGCCAGTAAGTCTGTTTGCAGCTCTTAAAAGTTGTTGGACAAAAATGTGTTTTGAACTATCAACAATTACCTGAAAAAACAACTGGATTCTGAAAGTGGATTTGTTTATATTCCGAATATACTCTCCCTCACCCCACTTCCTCTGCTCTTATCATGGACTTCTCTTAGTCCCAAATTTCCCACTCCAGGGCTTCAGAGGCAATCATTGCTTGAAAATATTTCTGTTTCCTCCCTCATTAAGATGGAATATCAAGAAGAGTGTTAACTGATATTTTTAAAAATAATTTAATATTGATGGGGGGAAATAGTGAATGTAGAATAAGGAGAGAGAGTTGGGTTTTTATTAAATTATATACAAGATAATATGTATAAAGGGAATATATGTAAAATATATTTAATAGTTACCATGCTAGCAGAACAAGTAATAAGAATTCCTGAAGATATGCAGCAGTTACCTCATTGTTGCTTCAGTTTATACCTCCTTGATTATTAATGAGGTCAAGAAACTTTTCATATATTTGTTAGCTATTCACATACACTATTCTGGCGTGTAGAATTTCAACTGATTGCTCTATATTACTTTTATGTCCAGACACCTTGGTCAAATACTCTTATTGATCCTTGTATTATCTGTACACTTTTAAATTTTTCTATGTGCACAATCATATGAGCTGTGAATAACAATATTTTTGTTTCTTCCTTTGCAATACTCAAACTATTTCTTTTTCTTTTCTTATTTCACTGGTTATGATTGCCAGTACAATGTTGAGTGGAAGCTGTGATAGCTGATACCCTTGTCTTCTTCCCAATCGCAAACTAAATACTTTCGATATTTTACCACAAATGTGTACTTTTTAAAATCTCACTAACCAGGTTTAGGATGTTCTCTTCTCTTCCTGTTTACTAAGAGTTTTATCATTAATGAATGTTGAATTTTATCAAATGGTCTTTGTGCTTTTATTGAAATAATCATATCGTTTTTTCTTTAATCTCATAATATGGGGAATTCTACTAATTGATCTACTTTTTATTTATTTATTTTCTTTATTAATTGATTTTAAAAGGTTAAACCAATCTTGTATTCTGAAAATAAATCAAACTTGTTATAATGTATTATCCTTTTATGCATTACTGGATTTGATTTATTAATATTTTGCTTAGAATTTTTGAATATATATTCATGAATGAAATCGGCCTGTGACTTTCTTTTCTCCGTTTTTGTCTGGTTTGATATCAACATTATAACAGTGTCATGAAATGAGTTTATGAGTGATCCCTCTTTTTCTGAAAACTGGAATAATCTGTGTAAAATTGGAATTATTTGTTCCTTGGATGTTTGATACCATTCACTAGAAATTTGTCTACTTCATCTACATTTTTCAACTTCTTAACTTAAGGATTTTCAATAATTATTATTTTATTACTTTGTTAATCTCTGAAGCATTTATAACTATTCTCCCCACCCCAATATTGCTTATTGGTACCTTTTATCTTTGATCATTTTTGCAAAAAGTTTACCAGTTTCATTAGTCTTTTCAAGGTACCAACTGCTGGCTTTATTGATTGCCTCTAGAAAGGTTTTCTATTTCATTGGTTTCTGTTCTTTATTCTTTGGTTCATTCTACTTTCTTTGGATTTAGTCTGTCATTCTTTTTCTAATTTTTAAGCTGAATGCTTAGCTCATTAATATTCATTTACACTGATATAAGCATTTAAGATTATAAATCTCTTCTAAGCATTGTTTTAGCTGTATCTTGTGAGTTTATATATGTACTCTATTGATTATTATTTAGTGCTATTTTATATTTGGCTTTATGTTTGTTTTTTTGATACATGAGTTCATTATGAAGAATTGTTTCCTAATTTCCAAACATATGGTTTTCTAGTTATATTGTTCTGTTTTTGATCTCTAGCTTAATTCCAATGTGATCAGAGAAGTACAAAATGGGATATTTCCTGATTTTAAATCACACTTTATCCCTGTGTGCTCTGAATTGAATAGAACATTATTGTTTTGATACATGCATTTATATGATCTGTTCAGAACAATATCTTCTCATTTTCAGAATAAAAACAAGAAGAGATTTTGGAAGAAAAGCAAATACTGTTTTGAAATGTGCTAGTTCTTTCTAAAAAATGAAAAAAGATGAGCTGAGAATATATAACATAGCATAAAATTTTTCACCTAAACATTTGTACCCTCATAATGTACTGAAATAAAAAACAATTTTAAATCTACAGTTCAGTAGTGTTAAGAACATTTACACTGTTGTGAAACAGATCTCCATAACTTTTTTTGTCTTGCAAAAAAAACTCTATACCTATTAAACAACAACTCCTTTTCTCCCCTCCCCCCAGCCCCTGGCAATGGCCATTCTACTTTTTGTTTCTATGAAGTTGACTATTTTAGATACCTCATATAAATGGAATCATATAATATTTTTCTTTTTATGACTGGCTTATTTCACTTAACATGATGTCCTCCATGCTCATCCATGTTGTAGAATATGACAGGATTTCCTTACTGTTTAAGGATGATTAATATTCCATTGTGTGTGTGTATATGTATATATATGTGTGTGTATATATATATATATATATATACACACACACATATATCACATTTTGTTCATTCATTCATCCATCCATGGACATTTGAGTTGTTTCCACCCCTTGGCTATTGTGAATAAAGCTGTTATTAACATGGGTATACAAATATCTCTTTAATATCTTGCTTTCATTTTTTTTAAATATATTTAATCAGAAGTGGGATTGCTGTATCATATGGTAGCTCTATTTTTTTAGCTACCTCCATACTGTTTTTCATAGCAGTTGCACCATTTTACAATACATAAATGATTTTAAATGGGGAAATAATGCTTAGGAGTTTATATATGGGGTTTTGGTAAACGAGATATTTTGGGATCCTAGGAGTAAATCATTCCTAGTGGATATATTTAAATCTATTTAAATCAATAATCCATTAAAAATGAGTTAAATTTGCTTTACACTGGCATTAAACAACCAGTTAAATAGTTCAAAAGCAGCCAACCATTCCCCTTTACAAGTTGCCACTGTGGCATTATGAAGTCATGGCCTTTGCCTGCAAATAATACTTTATGATTTTATCTCCATAATAGCGTTAGAATTTGGCTAAGATATACCAATAGCTGCTCTTTAATCTCCTGCCCTATGTTTGGTTTTAACAGTTAAGTCCACTTTAGGGAGCAGTTTTGTTGTTGTTGTTGTTTTTATCTTTGAGCACCGACTATGTGCCCAACATTGTGCTAAAGGATTTAACTATATTTCCATGTTACCCCTTAGAGACAAGTACCATTACTAGTCTCATTTTTTTTCAAACAAGAAAACAGCATGAGAAAGCTTAATGACTGTACTTCATTGATCCTAAGATACACATTTTACATCTCCAAAATCAGTATGCATCTTTTAATCAATGGCATCTTACAATCACTATTGCCCAGATGATAGCATGTCATGGAGGCTACTACTTTTCTGTGTGCATTTTTGGTCATAGTTGTTGATACTGTTGTCATTTCCCTTGAGTTTATATACAATGTTAGTATTAGACATGTTGAATTTTATTGTCATTATAAATGTTTTCAAGAGTATTCACTCTGAATTGACATTGAAAGGAAAAAGCATTGTGTATGCTGAAAAGCTCTGGAAATGGAGTGGCAGGGTAGCAATTGGGTATTAGAGAAACAAACAAATATCATTGGAGGAAAGTATGCAGTTCCTTATTTTCTTGCAAAGTGACAATTAAGTGATTTACAAAACCTGAGAAAGAAAGATGCCCACAAAAAGAAAGCTTTGTTAGATTTTATTACTGATGTATCCAAAAGAATCGCCAAGCAAAGCAACTGAAGGCAGGAGAAATTGTCAAATCTCTCCACATAGACACAAGAAATTTCAAGGCTTGCAATTAGAGGCTTGTGTGGCCAATCCATGTATGGCAAAACACTATCGCTAAAACATCATGTTACTCTTTCGTTGGAATTTTTTTTTCTTTCTTAGTACATAAAATAATTATGTGTCATATAATTGATGACATCTTAGATTTGATGGCATTGAGCACCTTGCTCAAGGTTATACAACTAGTAAGCAGAAGGGTGGAGACTGATATGCCAGGTCTGTGCTCCTAACCAGGAGGCTTTAGTGGACCTTGTTTTATTTTGTAACTTCTCTTCTACTCTTTAACAAGCCTGTAAGTATTTCTTATAAACAAAATATTACTTGTTTTTTATATTTTTGATAATTTCATGACTATTTTGGGGATAATTGTGGACTCCTTAGGAGCAGCTTCCAAAACAGTCAGGAATCACCAAAATTAGGAAAAACATCAATATAATTAGAAGAGCAGCTAACAGTGGCCCTCAAACAAAGCAGAAAAACAGATCCCCTTTGCACTAAAATAGCAGTGAATGTGTAGTGAACTTGAGAGTATCAAATGGGCACAAATCTTAGAATCATGGGAGTCAGGATCTTAGTTCTGTACAGTCATATTTTATAACCCTCCTGTGTTTACATGACTCCTTCTATTCTTTCAGAATATATTTAAATAAGGAGCTTAAGGGGGAATAAAGATAATCATGATTACCTCAAGAAGGTAATAATAGCCATTAATAAATAATTATATAGTGCCAGGTCATTTTTTATCCTATCTCAATTTTAATTTATTTGGTCCTCACAACACCACCTTATAGTGGTTAAAAACAAAGTTCATTAAAAACCACACCATTATCTGGGTTCGAGTCTCAACTCAACCTTTGGTTGAGTTATCAGCTGGGTAACTTTGGGCAATCATTTCATTTGCAGGAGACTCATTTTTCTCATTTGTAAAATTAGGGTCTAATACAGCATGCCTTAAGAGCTGTTATGAGAATGAAATGAGATAACGCATGTAAAGCAGTTCAGCATAGTGCCTGCGACTTAAAGGCTTAATAAATGTAAGCCGCCATTATTAGTAGTAAAACAACCCTGTGTGTAACTTAATAGTTTTACAAATGAGGAAACTAGAGAGGTTAAGTCAATTCCCAAGGTCACACAGCTGGTAAATAGCAGAGCTGGTACACAAATCCAGAACTTCACTTGCCTCGGGTACAGGTAAAACATGCAATAGAGAACCTCTTAAGCTCTGTGCCAACTCAGTAATGACTATTCTTTTATGATCTCTATGTAACTTGACAAATTGCTGCAATAGTTATAAAAGCTTGAAAATTATTTTTCCCTTCTCTCATAAAGAATGCTGATGGATGGAGATGGAAATAAAAATTGAATTGACTTTGCTTTACCAGTCATAGTATATGGTTAGTATATGATTATCAAAATGCCACAGGCCAATTTCTGTTATAACTAAAATTTCTTTATTACAAACAAGAGACCAAATGCTAGCAACCTTTTCACAAATTCAAGAAATGTTTGATACAATTTCTTTCAAACAACGAAGAATATGGACAGGGTGTTGGAAGCTTAATGTAAAGGATCTGACCTGTACTAAAACCCACTTGAATTTCCTAATTCTCCAACCCATGGTGATTATTTGAATTTGCGTGCAAGCTCTTCATCTGCATAATTAGTTCCAGCACCTCACAGAAGCAGATTGAGACCTAATCAAGGAGGTCAAGAGTTGGACAAGAGTGAGCTCCAGAGGAGAGGATGCTGTGTTAACCTCCGCTCTTAGGTACATCTTTGTGTTCAGGAGCCACTGAACTGGGAACAAAGGGATGGCCCAGGGATACAGGGAGAAGATGGAGAGAAAAAGCTCTGGGCAGGCAGTCTTGTAAATTTCTGGAGCTGTGAGCACTGCAATAGAGAGTGAGAAAATGGACTGAAACCCCAGATCAAATCAGCAGAGGTGCTCAGTAAGGGCTGGGCTGCCTTCAAGAATCTAACAGCTAAGAGAAGACCCAAAGCCAGTTCCCTAGGGAGAGAAGAGTGCCAGTAGAGAGCACAGAGCAGAACAAACCAGAGGAAAAAAGACCACATCAAGAACAAGAAGATCACTGCAGTGGCACCAAAAGACCCCTGAACCAACCAAAAGACTACTGAACCAACCATGCCAGTGGGGTGGGTACGCCTCTCAAAAAGAGAAGCACATCCTGCAAAGAGCTGATAAAGCAGTCCTCCCTAGCTGAGTGGCCAATCCAAGGCAAAGCAGTCAGCAGAAGAAATGGGACCACCTTGGAACATGTGCTTGAATCCTCACCAGTGATAGACCCTGTCCTGGGACAGTGGACATTATCCTCTCCAGCAGAAGAATTGGATCCTGAGAGAGCTGGGAAGACCACATACTTGAGAGAGCTATAGCCATGGAGCAAGCCCTCCAGCAGAACGAGCATGCTGGAAGAGACCTGGGAGCTGTCCAGGAGCTGCTGACGATCTCATGGTTTCTATCAAGTAAAGAGTCTCCCAGAGAGATCAAGGAGCACATTCCTTTTTGGGTTGTGAATGACTGAGAAGGTTTCTGGGTGGAGCTTCAGCCTAGGATGTATCAAAAGTCGGTAGTGACAACTACAACAGATCATCTCCAGCCCCAAAGGTCCTCTCTGACAACAGGGAAGGAATTGTCAAAATCATTTCAAATAAACTCTTAGTTTTCTGCCCAAGGAACTCTGGCATCCTAAAAGATGAGAGCATAAGTGTATTGTAATAAGCAATTATACTTTTATTCAGATATATACATCCTGCTCTTTGTCAAACCTCCTTTATTCTAATTTAAAATTTATAAAAGCCTTTCTTCAGAAGATATAAAATGACTTTATACACACTATATGGCATCTTACAGCATTCTCATCTTTAGGTTACAAATGTACCAAGTGCATCAGAAATTACCATACCCTCAGAAATGAATTCACTAAATGGTAGCTTTCTGAAATTCAGAACTCAGTGAATTGATTTGTTTCCATTAACAAGTTGACAAAATAGTATTGGGTAAAACTCCAATATAGATCCCAGGTTAGCATCATTGCACATTCTGTTATATTGATTTATAATCCATACACTGTCATTTCTATGGAGAAAACGGGCACCCAGCACATTGGCACATAAGTTTACATAGACATACACGTGCATACTCACACTCACGGGCATACTCTCACACACATTTGCATAATCATGCATAATCATAATTACACCACCTACAAAGAGTCTCACACACATGCACACACACTTCTAAAACTTATGCACACTCACATCCATTGCACATACACACTTAAAACATATGTACAATACACACTCATACATACACTCAAAAATATACGTACACATCAAGCAAGTGCTATGAGTAAGTGAGCCACTTTTATTGAATCCACACAACAACATTATGAGTTCAGTATTGCTAACTCCCTGTTACAAATGAGGGAATTGAATCTCAGGAAAATGAAAGAACTTGTTCAAGGTCATGCAGTTAGTAAATGGAAGGGTGCGTTTCATTCAGAAGTGTATATAGCTGTTTGTAGAATTAGAAATAAAATAACTCACTGTATCTATGACCTCTTAAGAATTTCACTAATTATACCATCATTTTAGTTAACAAAACTCAACACATTTCTTTGAATACTTTAATTTTCTCACATAATTTTTGAACTGTGCATATTTTGTGGGAAATTTAATCCAAATGCTTCTGATTCATTTACACCAAAATACTCCAAATATTGTTTCTTAAGAAGTATTTGATGTCAAAGAAGGCTTTTGAATATTTCAGTGAGATTGAGATTTTTCAAGCTCTATATTTTATTAAAAACAGGCAAAACTCTTGTCCACAGCTTAGGGAAATTTGGAGTTATGTTTGAGGTTTTTTTTTTTCTGTTCTGTCATTTTGAAGATCATTTGTTATGCATACTCAGTTATTTGAATAAAGATTAATTTGGTTCTTCTAAGTCCCTGCTGTTTTGGGTGCTGCTCTTGTAGCCAATGATACACTTAATTACTTTAAAAATAATTCCATGCTGATTTGTTTGTTTTCTGGTAAGCTAACTATACTGACAATATAAACTTAAGCAATTTGAATTTTCCAAAGGAATTTATGAGAATATAAAAAAACTCCACCATTTTAGTGATAAATCCTTAGAAAATATAAATAGAGTTCACACAAGATAGTCAAGATATTTCAGGTAGAAGTGTGGATTCAGGAGGACATATGGATCCTACTAAGATGTGGATATTTTGCTTCAAAATCAGTGCTTCCCAAAAATCACAGATGAGCTCTAAGCAAATCACTACTGACTTTCTGAGGACAAATGAGGACAAATTAATCATCTGAAATAATTTTTATCAGCCTTGTTCCCTCTATTGATGAAAAAGATGAGACACAAAATAAAATAAAGACCAACACAACAGAAGCATGTTTCACCCTTTGAGAAATAGCTGAGTCAGCTGACTTGTAACAGAAACAGAGCTACTGATAACTCTTCCTGAACCTGGAGACAAAGAATTTGTGGATACTCTCATGACACTCTCATGAGGGTAGTTTGGAAGGGAAATACTTAATTTGATATTTAGACAGTGAAATCTCTCAAGCAAGGATGCCTTTGCATGGAATGGAGAAGTTGTAACAAAATCTAATGTATGCAAACTATAAGTATAATAATACCACCCTATGAAGCATAAATTTATTATTATCACTGTTGACATTATGATTATTGTTAATATCATCCCTGTTTTAGAGATGAGCAACCTGAGGTTCAGAGCTGCCCAAGGCTATCATAGCTAGGAGGGCACAGAAAAGATGACTGGTGACCAAAATGTAAATCTCCAAGGAGAGTCATCCAAATCCAGGATGAGTGGAGACTGGAGGCAAAAGCAGGATGTTTCTGAAGTGAGGAATAAAAAGAAATTCAATAAAAGCAGAGTCCTTGGTCAACCAACTGACCTATGAAGAGCCTTTTATGAGCTCTCTTTCTTCACCTCTCTCTCTCCACCGCCTCCCTCCCCCCAATTACTCTTGCTCTCTTTCATTTCAAACAGGCAGCTCTAGGAGGAAATAGTTTCTGGTTCTGTTTCGTATTGACTGTGTACTCTTAGGGAAGTTTCCCAATCTCTCTGAGACTCAGTTTTCTCAACTGAAAATGGTAATGCTATCTTCTAAGATTCTTGAGGATTAAATAAATTCATGTATGTAAAAGTACCTAGTATAGTCCATGTACGGAATCGGTGCTCATGTAGAGAGGTTGGGGCATGGAGCCTGTGCCAATAATCACATCAAATGCAATGTTGGGTCATGGATCCATCATGATCAAATCTACCTCTCAGAAAGTGGCTTTTTGAAAATGTTGTAGGGATTTGTTCATTATGAGGTAGTCTTAAGTATCCCTAGTACAGCAGATGAAGGAGGAGATATTTGCCCAGCCTAGCCACTTTACCCACCCATGTGTTTCAACTCTTGCTAGCTCTGAACCTACAATGCTTCTCTCTCCTTTCACTCATCTCCTCCAGCAGAAATATTACCCTTTAAGGCTCAGCACAAATACCACTTCTTCCATGAAGCCTTCTTTGATCTCCCCATCTGGAAATGATCGCATTCGCCTTTGAACACCATTGCCCTTTGTACTTCTCTGTTGGCATGTCTCCCATTCCCCTCTTATATTAGAATTGTAATACTGCCTCAGGTCCCCTGCTAGTCTGTAAACTCTTTAAGGGCACAGAACATATTTTATACACTTTTAGTTTCCCCAACAGTGCCTAGCACTGCCTAGTTCATTCGTGCTCAATGAATGAGTGAATCCAAGATGGGTGCTGCAGTACGTGACTTGACAAAAGTTAGCAAACCAATAGAAGGTCTGGCTTGACATGAAATACCTGAAAGGATAAAGCTGTATAAAAGGAGGCATGGTTCATGACCATATTTCTTTGTCAGAAATGTCATTATTACTCCAAACATTGCCCAAGGCAGGATAACAGCTAAAGGGAATCTAGTAAGAAAAAAATAATAATTTTTATTAAACCTCAAAATAACATATATTTATAAAAATAATTTAATCCTGCTGACTTTTAAAATGATTGTATCTCCATTTCATTGGATGGCATTTAAGAGACTCAAAATGCTCAATTTCAGCCTTGACAGAATTCATCCATCACCTCAACCTTGTTTGTCTCTAAAGACGTTCAGAGTCAGCTGGTTTGACCATTTCCACCGCTTTTGACCTAAGCTCCCATGATTGCTACCTGGTGGGTTTGTAGTCAAAGCTGACTGACAGTTGTAGCAGTAAAAATGCTCTTTATAAACAGAAACCAAGACCATGTAAATACAGTCCTGGCATCAGGTTGTATACTTAAGTACTAAATTTAAGTACCCCTGGGCTGCTAGACCATTAGCATGGAAAGGATCTGCCTTTACTACTACAAAATCACTCATTTGCTCCTGATTTTTTTTCCTGCCGTGTGGAGGGGTGCTTTCAAAAAAATTTTTAATTTGACCTCTGTATGACCTCATCAGATAGGTCACTGTGGACAGAGTGCACCCTGGGATTAGCAGAAGCCCTGGGCAAGGCTGCAAAGTCAACAAAATTCCTGGATCTTTGCCTCCCCTCCACTTCAAATAGTGGCACTTTCATTCTCATCTTGAAACCACTCTCTGTTTCGCCCTCCAAAATCCCATGCTATCTCCTAGCTCTCCAGGTTGCACTGGTTCTACAAACTGCCCATCACCCTCTTCCCTGGCACCTCCATTTAAAACTTTTCTGTTTGGTGTCCCCATTTTCAAGACCCTATTCTTAGCTAGATTTCAATAGGGAGTAATGAGTTAATTCAGATGAAATCTAGCAAGAATAGGGTCTTGAAAATGGGGACACCAAACAGAAAAGTTTGATACGTTCAAATGACCAATAACATTTTGGTTGCATGAGTACATGATTCCCAGAAAAATCTTAGGAATGGATGTTAATGGTAAGAATATCAACCATGTAGCAGGAAATAGCCAGGCCTTTTCAGCTTGGTCTAATTTTAGACTCTTCAACTCCTATTAAAAGAGCTGCTTTTATGGAAACTGGCAAGGCTAACCCTCCCTAACATGGCAGGAAACCTAGTGGAAAAGAAATGCAGAAGAGAAATACGTCAGATTCAAATCAATAAAAACTGGGCAAGCCTACGTATATACCCAAAAGAAATGTATATATAAGTGTACCAAAAGACAGGTACAAGCATATTCATATCAGCATTGTTCATAATTACTTCAAACTGGAAACAAACCAAATGCCTATTAACGGTAAAATGGATAGATAAATTGCAGTATATTCAAGTATTTTTCAGCAGTGAGGATGAACAAAGCACAACCACACCCACCAACATGCATGAACTGCACAAACACAATGTTGACAACGTTGAGCAAAAGAAGCCATAATCAAAGAGGATGTGCTGTATTATTCCATTTATATAAAGCATAAACACAGGCTAAGCCAATCTATGACGTTCAAAGACAGTATAGTGGTTATCTTTGGGAGGGCGAGGTTGTAACTGAGGGAGTCTTTTAGGTGCTGTTCAGGTTATATTTCTTGATTTGGGTGCTGGTTACATAGGTATGTTCAGTTTTTAAAATTTCATCAAGCTGACACAACTTCTTCACTATTCTGTATATATGTTATACTTCATTAATAAGTTTAATAAAGTATAATACCAATAAAAATACTGAATAAACGGAGTTTTAATGGGGTCAAATAGGAATGGAACAAAATAAAGACAGGAATAACATGGTTGAACTTCTTGGAATAACTGTTATAGAAGAAAAATAGAAAAATAAAAGAGATGAGATGAGAAAGCCAGGCAAAGAATTATACCTATGACTGTAACATTCATTCATTTAATAAATACTTCTTGAACAACCATCATGGTACAGGCACCATTCTATGTGCTTGGAACACATCCATGAAGAAAACACAAACTCCTGCTTTTGTGGCACTCACATTCAAGTGGGAGGCATAGCCTATCAGCATTAAGTTTGGTAGCCTTTCTAAGGAAATATCAGGGAATCTCCAAAACCTAAATCCTCATCAGTTAGATTGTACTGTGATTCACTTTATTTTATTAGTAGCTATGCCAAGACACCAGAAATGACAGTCAATTCATGGTCACCTGTTTGGTCTTCTTAGAAAGATTCAGGTGATTTGACTCGAAGCAGCGGTATTCTGAATGAAATCCAACAAAAAACTCTGTATGTGTTCTGAGTCCAGCTTAAAGGGCATGCTGTGCTCTCCTAAACTGACTGAGAAACAGGCTTTGCCTTCCTCTGGCTGGACGCCTCTCACTCTGGCACCTGTCATCCATTAGGAGCCCTCCTACTGGGATCTTTCATCATTGAAAATATATGATGATTTTCATTACTGCCTAGACTAATTGGTAGTGAGTATTCCTTTAAAATATATTCCCCTAAATACTGGGCTTTGGATTTGCTTTGAAGTTTCTAACACCAACACAGTTGGACTAAAATCATAGATACTAATCACAGAAGCTGAAAAGTCCAGTGCAGGAAGAATCACCACCATGGTCCTTTTCTTATTATAACCAGTTGGGCAGTAGGCACACATGTGAAAGGAAATCTTACAGCCGTTAGCTAAACCAGCCATGGCTGTCTTTGGTAGCCGGCTTGCTAGGCCCACTGTATTTTTGTATCCCCTTGTGAAATTACTATCTAAAAGGAAGTGTTTGATGTGCCCAGTTTGCTTTCCAAGTCAGTGGAGTAATATTAGATTTAAAAAAAGTAAAAATTATCTCATAGTGTAAGATTTCAACACCTGAAATAGAATGCTAAATTTAATAGAATACTTATTTTTTAAAGAGGGAGTAGAAATATAGTATTTTCCTCTTATTAGTTGTTGGCATATGACTTAATAAACTGTTCGGGCTAAAAGGGAACGATATCATGGAACATCTTACATGAACTTTTTATTTTCAGATGGAAAAAACAAGGCCCTACAAAGGCCAATGACTTGCTCAAGGTCACTGTTGGTGGCAGAGCTCAGTGTTGAACACAGGTTTCCTGATTATGACCCCAGCACATTTTCTACTCTATAGTATTGTAAATCAAATCATGTCACAAAACCACCTTTCACCCTTGCTGTGCCCGTGGGTGTATGTGTGCATGTACATGTGTAGAGAAAAATCACACAGAAAGTAAAACACTTTTGGAATGTATCACCATAGTTTTAAACATAAAGATTTTAAGCTATATTTTTAACCCAAGCTTGTTTCTTAATATTATAAATGTTAGAAAATGTAAATTTAAAAACAGACCTGTATAGAAAAAAAAATTAATTCATGAAAAGGCATTAAATATGGAAAAATAAATATAAATAAATAGAGAAAAACTAAAAAAAGATTATAGGATAAAATTTGCCGTTTATTTCCTTTCAGTTATAGACTGATATGGTCTTAAGTAGTTCTTTGCTTTATAATTCATTTTTTTAACATGGATTTGTTCTAAAATATATATTGGATATCATCAATCACACAAATATTTAGCATTTTTATAGCTAGCTGTTTAATCATGAAATTAGTAGCAGGCAACATGATACATTTAGATGTGAAAATAACACACTAGAACTTCTATTAATGTTTATCTTTTACTTTTAGGTAAAATGTTTACAGTTCCCTGGCATAGCCTATAATGTCTAAGATGAAAAGAATCATGTCATTTTGTTCACTACTGGATCCCAGTACCTAGTGTAGCACCCAGCATATAGTAGGTGCTCAATAAATATTTGAGCGAATGAATTAAAATTATAACTTTTAGACTCAAGCTAGCAATGTGATGTGCATCTGTATGATAGCTACTATCACTATGAATAGATTTAAGTCTCTGGGCTCATGTATTTTCATTTCAAGTGAGCTTTTTTTCTGGTGTCCTTCCTCACAGAATTCTGAAACTGGAAAAAAAAAAAAAAACTTAAGTGTTCATCTAATTCAACTCCCTTGTTGTACAGTGGAAGAAAAAAACAACTAGACCCATAGAGAGGAAGTTAATTCCCAAGGATCTCATTGCTGGTTAGCAAAAGAACCTGGGCTAGATTCTAATATAAAGCCATAGGCTAGCTGCCTTTCATAGATACATTTTTCACCTTGGCTTTCACATCACTAGATCAGTGGATCACAAACTATTCTTCCCTGACCAGCTGCATCAGCATCACCTGGGACCTTGTTAGAAATGTCAATTCCTGGGCCCACCCCAAACCTACTGAATCCGAAACTCTGGGGGTGGAGCCCAGCACTCTGTTCTAACAAGCCCTCTGATGCACTTCAATCTTGAGAAGCACTGGTCTACATAATCTTACTGGCTTTCCTGATATTCTACGATGTTCTGTGATTTTAAGCAAAAAGTGTTGTGTTTTTAAGCTAGATTAGTGGTTTGTTTACATAAAAATAAAGATACTTTTTGTGTTTTTTTTTTAAATCAGTTGAGATTGAGGAAAGGAGTAGAGAGTTATGTTGTTTTCATGTAACCTCCTCAGGTTCCTGGCACATAATAGCTACTCAGTAAATGTTTGTTAAAGTCATTTGAGTATATTGTTTGGATTTTATTGGCATTGCTATATGTATTATATAAGCAATATATTGTAATGGTTAATTATATGGATCTTGGGATCAGATTGACCTGGCTTTGAATCTCAGCTCTGCCACTAACTGGTTGTAGGACCTTGGATGCATTACTTAAACCTTTCTGAGCCTCACTTTCTCTTCTCTATGATGGAGATAATTATATACCTACTCCTCAGTATTGTTATGAGGATAAATAAGAAAAATGCATGCAAAGAGTTTAATATAGTGCCTTGTACATAGTAATTGCTTAGTAATGGCAGCTATTATTATGATGCTGATTATTAGCATAATCATCATTACCATCATCATCATCATTTGTTCTCAAGTAGGATGGATTATTCATTGGACACAGATTTGGCATAAATTTAAAACTGGTAGGTATTTTTTTAGTATTCCAAAGGTTATGGTGCCCATGAAAATGTGTGTTTGCTCTGAATGTTATTTGAATGTTCTCAGGCTTTTCAAAGTGAGTTTGGGGCACAGCCTGGAGAAACGTTTCCTAGATCTTCCCAGATATGATTCACACTCCAATTAAACCTTTTAGATGAATTTGCCTACAGTGGGTTTTCCTTCTGAAATATAAAAGCGCATCAGAACACAAAATTATATCTTAAGTATATTCTCACACGTAGACGGTTTTAAGAAATTTGCCTCATACCCTGTCTAGCATATAGCGGTGTGGGGGGAGGGGAGAATAGAAGGCCGTGGTAATAAAAACTTGGCTGCCTTTTCCCATATGAGCTTTATGTTTCACTGAGTCTTAGAAATCTGGTTGAGATAATGTAAATCTCGCTTAATCTTCAAATTTAGGAATTGCGACAAAATATAGTAATCAATATTCCTCCCCAGACCAAAAGATACCCTCCAAGGAGCCAGTCACACCTCCTTTTCCAGATATCTTTTAAGAATCACAGCAAAGCCCTGTATACCTTCCCCTTCCGGTCAGGGAGCCAGGAAAAGTAGCTACACCTGGAGCGAGTTTGGGTGGCGGTGTCCCATGCAAATTCTCCTTTCAAGTCATTTTCAGAATTTCAATGCTGCCAACTTTTATTAACAATTCTCCATGTTTCTGTCATTCAGGAGAAAGGAGGAAACAGTCTCCCTGGTGGATTTCTTGTCAGAGAGGCATGAGTATGTTACAGCCTCTCAATTTTTGAAGTAAGCTACATTTCAGGAGATGAAACAAAAGTAACTCTTAACATCTGCAAGTATATTTTCAGTCCTTATAGCAAAGAAAGTGAAATAGCCACAAGTCCTAAAGAAAGAAATCAGGCTTTATAATTTATTCAATTAGAAGATGTGATATGGTGGACTAAGTCTACTTTGGTCGGCAAAGTGTCACTGCCAAATGCTTTTAGAAAGAAGCATCTTAACTGCAGGAGCCTTTTTGCTTAAGTTTTGAACACCTTCAGGATTAGCTGAGCTCCCCAGATGCTCTAGCAAATGTTCCCGAGCTGATGAAAACTTGTTCAGCTTTAGGGGCAAGACCTTTGGTCTGAAGTTCATTTTCATGTAAAAAAGAATTACCAAAAAATACCTATTTTTTAACAAAATATATTCCTGTCCTTTTGCAAGTCTACAAAAATAAAACCTACTTAAAATTCCACACTCGTGTAGATGTGGCCTTAGGGAAGACCCATTAGACACGGAGATGATTAATTCTCCCCTAATTCTCCCCTTGGAATCTTATTTGCTTCTTCAGCTGATTGCTCATATAGAATCTTACTTACCAAGTACTTAAGTATTTAAGTGCCTTATCATTCTTGGAAATCACCACTCGATAGCCTGCCTCCGAGAGTGAGAAGAGGTACATGCACACACAGCTTCCTAAATGGGCAAAGCAGCTCACTCTCCGTCCAACTCTGCCCCACAAAATCATCTTCATATTTGCCCCTACCAAAACAAAAAACAAAAAGCCCAGCCTTAAAATACTGCTTTGTAGAGCATGAGCCCTTGCAATACAGGTGCCTGTCAGACATCTCAATATTGGGCACTCTGTAATTTGTGGACCCCAATTCCTTCAAATTGTGATTAGTCCTTGCAAGCAGCAGGGAGGGAGAGGCGAATGAACTGCTAATGGATTATAATTTCTAAACGTCTGCTAGACATCTCTCCTTGGATATCCTCGGGCACAATGAACTTAAGATGCTCTAAACCAAAATCATTATTTATACCCTGAGACCCTGCAAAAAGGGGCTCCTGATTTCCCCATTTCTATCCACAGCCCACTCAAAACCTCAGAGGGATCCCCAGCTGTTTCCTAACCCTCTTAAAATGCATACCGTCATTTGTCATTATTTCTTGCTAACTATTACTAAATTCAAACTCCCCAGTCTTCTTCTAATCTCTTCCCTCCTTTTCATTCTCAGCAATGTCCCTTGTTCCAGCCTCCAGTGCCCACCCCCCAGCACTGAACAGCTTCCCCCCGGCCCCCGGCCTCCCATTTCCTCCCCCTATAATCAGTCCTCCACATCCTCCACAAGAGAGCTTTCTAAAAACACAGGCCTGATCATGTCACTAAAAGCCTTTAAATAATAAGAGAAAAGAGGTGAGAGGATAAAAGCTGAGTGGGGTTATCAGAACTCATACTTTAGTGCTCAAAATGAACAATTATCTTGATTTTAAGTATACTCAAGTCATTTTCCTAAGAATTACAATTGTTATAGTGGAGCTCTTTACTACAGTGGTTGTAGGAAAGACTATTATATCTATGTTATGGCCTTAACCACATTATGTTAGGAATATATTGTATGTAGTTGTATTTCCAGGAATTTTGTTTAACATGGTTTATCCAAACACATACAGTGATGAATTCTGTTGTTCATGCAACGACATTTACTGAGCATTTACTAGGTGCCAGATGCTGTGCTGTGCACTTAGGGTACAAACATAACATAGTTCCTGCCCTCATGGAACTTTATCTGACTTTCTGAAAGAAATATAAAGCCTTCAATAACTCGCTATTATCTATAGGATCAAGTCCAAGCTGCTCATTATGAAACATAATGAAACAAATATTTGTTGAATATTACTCTGAGCAAGGACAAAGACATTTACCAGGCCTCTCTCATGAAACCTTTCCTGAACACCCCAGTTGCCACTGGTCAGCTACATGACCAGGGGCAACTTACTTCTTGAGTCTTACTTTCTTCACCTGTAAAATGGGAAAAATTATAGTATCTGCATCACAGAGAAGCAGTAAGGATGAAGTGCTTTCCTGATATGAAATATTAAATTCTTAGTACAGGGTCTGGTCCATAGTAAGTGCTAAAGTAGTTGGAGCTACTATCGTTAAGCTTCATGATTCTTCTTCAGGATGCTTTTCTTCTACAATGGAAATGTGTTTTTGAGGAGGAATTTGTGAAATTATTCAAGCTGAAGTTTGTTACAGACTTTCCTACTAATAAAAGTTCCCAGGGAGAGCACTGGGTACTGAGGCTGGGTAAAGACATGGAACTAAAAATAGACTTACCATTCGATTCAGCAGTCTCACTACTGGGTAACTACCCAAAGGAAAAGAAGTCATTTTATCAAAAAGACACCTGTACTCATATGTTTACCACGAGTTTATCTTAAACTAACCTTGCCCAGCCTGGATTCACTGGTGGAAATTCTCCTCTCTTAGGGATTTGTAGAGGTCGCCATCATGTCCACTAAAGTTCAAGAGAAACTCTACCGCTGGCAGCAGCTCTTGCTTGAGAGAAGCAAGAGAGAAGCTTCCCTGTAGCTTTCCATGTGAAGAAGAGGCTGCACATGACACCGTGGTCTGCGAAAATCATTCTGAAATGCCATAATTCCTCTCAACCAGTGAACACAGAGCTACATTAGTATTTAACACATTGACTGCCACACTAGAAAAAGATTTTTCCTTGGGGCTATGGTGTTTTATTACAAAAATAGAGTTAAAAACTTTGAAAACAAAATGATCCTTCTAATTTAATGAAAAATTTGTTATTTTTTACTGTTTTGAGTGCGTGAGTTATATGAAACTTGAAAAATAGTTCACGTGGCTCCCAAGGTAAAGAAACGTGTGAGTTACATATGCTTCATGAGGCTCCAGGCTCAAAACTAGCATGAATTAAATACAACTCACATGGCAGTTAATGTGTTAAAAATCATCCAAACAGCCAAGTGCTATGATTACACTAAATCAACCTAATTTCTAAATCACTGGAGTAAACCCTCTTGGATGTTACCATATATACTTGAAAGAATTAAATAAAAGAGAGCAAACAACTTGGGTATCATACTGAGACAGTAGTGCCTGACTCTGCTGCATTCAGCTGCCTTCTTCTAAGGTCTAATGCGCCTCCTTCAATGAGTTCAAGTGACCTCATTCTGTTAGGTTAGAGTTTTAAACAGAGCCCTCATGTATGATTCATTCATTTGCCAAATGTTTAGTCAGCACATGCTATGTGCCTTACAATTCTCTTGGTGCCGAGAATATGGTGGTGAACAACAAGGTTCTAGCCCTCATGGGACTTTTCCTTCATGGGTCTCAGACAACTGACACGTGAATATATACATAATCTAGAGTGCTATGGAGAAAAATTAAGCAATGTATGAGGATGAAGAGATCCCAAAGCAGGATTGGGATAGCAGGTATCTTAAACAGGCTGGTGCCATCTCTGAGGAGATGACATCCCAGAGACAAGATAAGGAAGAGTCTTGGAGGCTAAGGTTTTACTTCAGGTTTTATTCTTAGGCTGATGGGAGCTACAGGAAAGTTTTGAACAATGAAATCATCAGATTTTTTTTATTGTAATGGAATTTTTTATTCTATTGAATTGTAGTAAAATACACATAACACAAAATTGACTATCTTAACCATTTGTAAGTGTACGGTTCAGTGGCATCAAGTATGTTCACCATGCTGTACAATCATCATCACCATCCATCTCCAAAAGATGAAGAATTTTTTCATTTTTCCCAGCTGAAACTCTATACCCATTAATCAATAATTTCCCATTCCATTCCCTCCATTCTCCTTAGTTCCTGCTAACCACCATTCCACTTTCTATCTCTATGAGTTTGACTACTATAGAAACCTCATATAAGTCATACAGTATCCTTTTATGACTGGCTTATTTCACTTAGCATAATGTCTTCAAGGTTCATCCATATTATAGCATGTGACAGGATTTCCTTCCTTTATAAGGCTAAATAATATTCCATTGTATGTATATGCAGTACCACATTGCATTTATCCATTCATTTGTCAATGAGCATTTGGGTTATTTTCATCCCTTGGCTATTGTAAATAATGCTGCCATCAACGTGGGTGTGCAATAATTTTCATTTGTAAAGGATCACCCTGACTACAGTGTTGAAATTAGACAGTAGATGCCAATGTCATGACTAGAAGCCAGAGATCAGTTAGAAGGCTGGGTAAGAAATAATAGTAGTGATGGAGGAGGTGAGAAGTCATCAAACTCTGACTTTAACTTGAAGATAAGACTGGCAATTTGGGCTGAAGAAGTGGGCAGTTTTCTGTGCTTTATTTCTTCCTAGGCTAACAGCTTGTTTAGTAGGATTCACTTCTCTCAATTTCCAATGGAAAGTCAGTGCTATGGTCTGAAGGTGTTCCCCAAAATTCGTGTGTTGGAAATTTAATCCCCAATGCAACAATGTTAAGAAGTGAGACCTAATGGGAGGTGTTTAGGTCATAAGGACTTCACCCTCATGAATGGATTAATACTGCTATAAAAAGGGCTTGTGGAAATGAGTACATTTGCTTCTGTTCTTCTGCCATGTGAGGACACTGTGTTCCTCTCCTCTGGAGGACCCAGCGTTCAAGACACCATCTTGGAAGTGGAGAACAGATTCTCATCACACGACTGAACATGCTGGTGACTTTATTTTAGATTTCTCACCTCCAGAACTGTGACAAATACATTTCCATTCTTTGTAAATTACCCAGTCTGTAGTATTCTGTTACAGCAGCACAAAACAAACTATGGCAGTCAGAAAATGCTACTTCTAGACAAATCTGGTTATTCATCTATGGTTAGATTGATAAAAGTGCTAAGCAATCTTTAATCATAACTCAGCCAGTGAGAGGCCTGGCAGATTTCTCAGAGTACCAGAATACCTGAACAAAACACCGAAAATACTTGATTTTAACCATTTGTGGTAAAAAATGCCACCTAAAATATATTAGACTTTTCTCTCTGCCTTCTTGAAGAAAGAACATTTAAAATATTTTAGACTTTTTTGGATGACTTGCTATCACAGTTCCAAAAGAGCAACTTTAGTACTGACCAAGGTACATTATAAACAATGTCTTTGAGGCTGCTGAAGTGGACAGGGCTATGGTTTCCCACACTAAATAATATCAGAGTTCTGCACTTTTGATATTCTTGGGCTTTCTTATGGGAGATATTCTATCTCCTTTCTTGTTAATGTGCCTGCAAGTACTGTCCTTTCTCTTCTTCCTACAAGCTTGGAGAGCCATGTCCAACACCACACCGTTCAGGTAGTAAGCACTTGACATATGTTTATAGAATGAAGAGAGCCAAGTGTATTTGTATCTTGGACAAAAGAAAACTGTTACAGAATGAGAGATTCATCAGTGTACAGCTTTGTGGTTATTGTTTTGGCCCCTCAGGGGCCTCTTTGGTTTTCTTCCTACTTTTCACATATATTCAGGGCCAATGAGTTTGCCATATGACTTCACACAGTTGAGGTATTCGGCCATTGACGGCTGGTAAAAAAGACCTGATTAGACCATTCATATTTATCCTAGGACAGAGAAGCCACAAAATGAGAAATCTCTTCCTGTCACATCTATTCTGTTCAGAGCCATACTGTAAGAAGATGTGCAATATTTGAAAGCACCAACTGTTTTGCATCTGTTTTAGGGAAATTCACAAGCACATTCTCAATGACAAAAGTAGTGTGTCATTTTCTTTATTTTCTTGCCAAAAATATGCATTCTGAAATATAGACTATTTGGATGGAGGCACATTTAAACTAGAAGTACATGTGAAAATACAGAATCTTAGAGCAAGAAGGGGTCCCAAGACATGAGAGAAACAGAAAGACAGACAGATGTGGACATGAGGCTAGAGAACACTCTCATTATTACAGTTTACATTGCATATTTCTAAGGGAAGTATCTCTGCAAAGCTATTCCTAGCATTCACTTTGCCTAAGAATGGTCCTGTGTCTTATGAAGAATATACCAAGAGAGATTTGTAATTGGTACTGACTCTGCTGATTACATGAATTTGAAGGACAAATTTGATAAGAGCATGAAAGCTGACCCCAAGTCATATAACAATCAATAAATGATTATCGATTACTCATCTACCAGTAAATAATAATAGCTAGCTTATATTGAATACTTGCCATGTGCCTTGCACGGTGATAAGTACTTTAAGTTAACTAATTTAATCACCATTCAACCCTACAAAATAGGTTTTATTATTTTCACTACTTTACACATGAGAAAACTCAGGTTTAGAAAATGGCAGAGCTGGTATTTAAACCCATGTTTGTGACACAAACAAATGGAAAAACATCCCATGCTCATGTATTGGAAGAATTAACATTGTGAAAATGACCATACTGCCCAAAGCGATCTACAGATTCAATGTAATTTTTATCAAAGTAAACTAATGTCATTTTACACAAAATTAGAGAAAACAATCCTAAAGTTCACATAGAACCAAAAAAGAGCCCGAATAGCCAAAGCAATTTTAAGCAAAAAGAAACAAATCTGGAGGCATCACATTACCTGACTTCGAATTATACTATTAATAGAAGGCTATAGTAACCAAAACAGCATGGTAATGGTATAAAAGTAGACACATAGATCAGTGGAACAGAATGGAGAGCCTGGAAATTAAAGCCAAATACCTACAACCAACTGATCTTTGAGAAAGCATAGATAAACATACACTGGGGAAAGGACATCCTATTCAATAAATGGTGCTGGGAACGTTGGAGAGCCATATGCAAAAGAATGAAACTGGCTCACTGTCTCTCACCATATAGAAAAGTTAATTCAAGATGGATTAAAGACTTTAATGTAAGACCATAATAATTCTAGAAGAAAACCTAGGAAAAATTCTTCTGGATATTGGCCTAGGCAAATAATTTATAACTAAGACCCCAAAAGCAAATGCAACAAAAACAAAAGCAAATAAATGTAACCTAATTGAATGCAAAAGCATCAGCATAGCAAAAGAAATAATCAACAGAGTAAACAGACAAGCTACAGAATGGGAGAAAATATTCACAAACTGTACAGCCGACAAAGGACTAAAATTCAGAATCTATAAGGAGCTCAAACGAATCAGCAAGAAAAAAACAAACAATCCCATCAAAAAGTAGGCAAAAAACATGGACATTTTTCAAAAGAAGATAGACAAATGGCCAAGAAACATGAAAAAATGTTCAACATCACTAACCATCAGGGAAATGCAAATTAAAACCACAACGATATACTAATCTTACCCCTGTCAGAATGGCCATTATTAAAAAGTCAAAAAACAATGGATGCTGATGTGAATGCAGAGAAAAAGGAACACTTATTCACTGTTGGTGGGACTGCAAATTAGTACAGCCTCTATGCAAAACAGTATGGAGATTCCTCAAAGAACTAAAAGTAGACCTACCATTTGATTCAGCAATCTCACTACTGGGTATCTACCCAAAGGAAAAGAAGTCATTATATCAAAAAGACACCTGCACTCATATTTTTATCACAGCACAATCTAAAATTGCAAAGATATGGAATCAACCTAAGTGCCAATCAGCTGATGAGTGGATAAAGAAAATGTGGTGTGTGCGTGTGTGTGTGTGTGTGCACATGGAATACTACTCAGCAATAAAAAAGAATGAAATAATATTTTGTGTAGCAACTTGCTTAGAACTGGAGGCCATTATCCTAAGAGAAGTAACTCAGGAACAGAAAATCAAATACCTCACGTTCTCACTTATAAGTGGGAGCTAAGCTGTGGGTACTCAGGGGCATATGGAGTGGTACAATAGATACTGGAGACTCAGAAGGGTCGGGGAGGAGGGGAGGGAGGGAAGAAAAGTTACCTATTGAGTACAATGTACACTATTCAGGTGACAGGTACACTAAAAGCCCAGACTTTACCACCATACAATTCATCTATGTAACCAAAAACCACTTGTACCCCTTAATCTATTGAAATAAAAAAAAAAACAGGGTTATCTGAGGCCAAAGCTAGTGTTCTTAACCACTATACCATACTGCATGTAATAGCAAGAGAATCAGAAACCCTGGGTTTTTGCTAAGTGCCCAGAAGACTAGAGCTGAATGTAACCAATAGGGTAACACTGTTCATAGGTCAGAGGTCTCCAAGGGAGCTGGTTCCTGCAAGAATACAAAGCCTCATAGAAGCCAACAGAGTTTAGCACAGACACAGCTACAAGCTAAGCCCTAGAAGTGCTAAGAGAGGGGGAAACTAAAGGAATAAGAACAAGAAATTGGGATGCTCAGAGAAACAGTTAATGGACCCAGGGTGCTGATTATCGTACTCAGAAAGGAAACCATGAAAAGCAGACAAATGCTTTCTAGCACACCAAGCAACAGTTAGAAGGCCACAGTCACTCACCCTTAGGTGTCATCTTACAGAATGCGAAGAGCCCTCAGATAGGGTACCAATTTGAAGAATGCTTTTCCCAGAGAAATGGGTTTGCTGTCTAGCTAGCTCTCTCCACTAAAATGTAAGCTCCTTAAACAAAGTAACCATGTATTTTTGTACAAGAATGAACCTTCGGTTCTTAAAACAGCACGTATAAGGTGCTTGATAAATATTTGCTGAATTCAGGCATTCAAGAATGAATGAAGGACAGTACTCAGTTTACTATCCTGAGCTGTGACCCAGATGTCCCCAAGTTCTCCAGTCTTCAAACACACAAATAAGAGTCTGAGTGCCAGATGTCCTATGTGGCAGACATTAGTGCTATTCACCAAGTATTTCCAACTTTCTGCTTTCTAGGCACGTGGCAAGATTGCACCTCCACACCCCTTTTAAAGTTAGGCATGGCACTGTGACTTGCCTTAGCCAATGAAATGTGACCAGAAGATTTCAGAACTTTTCCATGCCTGGGCAATCATGGAAGCATGGAGATGGAGCTTAATTTAGCCTGCCACCCAGAGTGAGGACTCAATGGAGAAGAGTCAGCCAATCCACAATGGGCGTATAACATATGACATGAGCAAGAAATCAAATTTTATTGTTTAAAGCCACCTAAATTTTGGGGTTGTTACTTCAGCCTAACACAGACTTGCCAGACTGAGGTATCACCTAATTTTCAGAAAAGATAATCTTTATATAAGCTTCCCTTTGCCAAGATTTCCTGGGAGTCATTAAAGAATGCCCACAATTTATAAGTAACACCATTCTTGCTGTCATTTGTCATCTCTAGATTTAAACCACTGTTCCAGGTTTCTCTACTGGTCATCTCTTGCCTCCATTTAACCAACTTTCCCCAGGCTGCTGCTGTTTCATCCAAACTATGTCAACAGAGGTAAGATCTGGTTATGGAGTTTAACAAAATTTTGCTGAAGGCTTGGGGATAACTGAGGAGGATTACAATGTAGAAAAATATATTAACATTAATTACTTGTTATCATGTTGCCTAGTCTCTATCAGCCAGGTTTGTCCACAAGGGCCCCCATCAGCTGGCTCTTTCTTTAGTCCCAGCACCCACTGCCATGGCAAATGTTTAGGCTAGCTCCTACATAAGGAAATGTCTTCAACCTTGTCCACACTATCTAGAGGTCACCCCCAACCTTCTCTTTCAAGGCCAAAAGAGAGAAGGAAAGCCTTCCTTGCCTCCAGTCAAAAGCATCATAATCTCTGCAGAGATGCAGCTCTGCCCCCCAGGAAGCCCACCATGTACGCTCTTCTACAGAGCAGTTTAGCTGTTCATTTTTACAACCTCTTCATTCTAGAACAGAATCCAAGCTGGAGCTTTCCAGTATCAAAGGCCCATTGAAGTGATTTTCCCAAAAGAAGAGAGCAATATTTTCTCAATGATGAATTCTGAAAGCAAAAGTAAGAAGCTGTTGGCAGCTTTAAATAGCAGCTTCTCCCTGCTTCTGGTCATTTTTGGCTTTTTTGTTTTATTTTGTTTTTGCTGCAGCCCACTTTGTACACAAATTTCCAGAGCTCTTGCTCCATGTAGTGTTCCACCTAATCGCATAACACCCTGTATGCTAATGATCTGTTCCACAAATCTTGTGTAATGACCTCAACTTGAATGTAAGATCCCTGGGAAGAATAATTGTATCTGCTACCACTTTGTAAAGAGAGGCAGATTCACATAGCGAATGGTTTAGAGTTTGGACTCTGGAGCCAGACCTCCTGACACAAAGTAAGTGCTAAGTGTTTGCTATTACTATAATGTCTTTGGGATGACCTGATGACATGTCTGGTTCTCTTTCTAGAGGGCTGAGGCTGGATGGACTGCAAGGGCTCATTATCTTTAATGGCCAGAGACAAGACTAGTTCAAGGGCTGAGTGCCAGCCTGAATTGAGGAGGGAAGCTAAGACCACTACCACATCTGAGAAGTGAGGCCATGGCCAGGGAGCCAGGCAAGAGATCAAGAACTGCAGGGTTCAAGGGCAAGAAACTAGAATCCATGACAGGTTTGGGACTTGGACCCTTGACAAGACCAGGGAGCTGCTGTTTATCATTAAGGTGTGGTGTGGGGAGGACCAGGGCCAAGTTGACCATCCTGCACTCTGTACAAGGCCTTCCGTGAGTTATTTTCCCTCTCAACATCCTAAGGCTCCATCAGCAAAGAGAAATGTTATTTCCATAAGCTGGCATTTCCAAAGCATGCTCTGGGAAAACACAAGTTCTTGAGGAAGTTAGTAGGTATATTGTGGAACCAATTTGGAAACTGTAGCATTAAACAAAGTTTAACATGTGTTTCCTTACTGTCAGGCCCCTTAAAGCAGCATTCCCCAACATTTTGGCACCAGGGACCGGTTTCATGGAAGACAATTTTTGCACAGACAGGGACTGGGATGGGAGTTCATAATAAGCCATGAACCAATACTGGGCTGTGGCCTGGGGGTTGGGGACCACGGCCTTAAAGGATGTTAATATGCAGTGTGAATCTCCAGGAGGGAGCTAGAGTACCCAATGTCACCTTGTACATACCTGATAACGAAACCTTTTAAGCATCATCTCTCCCTGCCATAGCTACATCTACAAAGAACTTTAGGCTCATCATGATGAAAGAGGCCATGTAAGTTCAATGTGGTTTTACATTGCAGATGGATGTATCAAATCATACTATAATATTAGGCAACGAACATCAAAATGGAGACAGGAGAGGCTTCAAAGGACTTCTCTCAATCAGGTGGTTGACAAAGTGGAAGTGGCAGCAGAAATCATCCATGTTATCTTGGAGTTCGTGAGAACAAGGAAGGGGAGGCTAAACAGGGTATGAAATCAGACGAGAGCAACCCCTTCTCTGGGACGGGAGCAAGGGTGGTTTCCTGGAGGACTGGCCATTTCCAGAGTACTTGCTCTGTGCCAGGCATGGTGCTGTGTGCTTGATACATAGTATTTCATTGAACCCTCCCAACAATCTCACAAGGTAGATCTTATGATTCTTATTTTGAAGATTAAGAAATTGACATTGAGGTTCAGAAGAAATTGAGGTTCAGAGAAGTCACATAAATTGCCTGAAGTCATTCAATTTATTAGTTTGCAGAACTGAGATTAAAGTTTAGGTTGGACTGATTCTAAAATCTATGGTCTTTGCTCCCTCCACTGGACCACAGGGCCCCAATAAACCTGTGCTCAGTGCTTTCTGGCCCCTGTCTTGGGGGCATACACTCTAATAGTAAGGAAGGAGAATGCTAGTAAGTAACAAATATAGTTATGCCCAGTGTTTGCTCAAGGCACAGTGGAGCACATGGGAAAGAAGGCATTATCATGTCAGCTTAGGATGTGGGGTAGAAGGTTGATCAGGAAGATATTGTGAAGGAACAGCCCCTTGAGCTGAGTCCTGATAAGAGTCACCAAGGGGACAAGGAGTAGGTAGTAGGTGCTTGGTGGATGTGGAGTACATTCCTGACACAGGAACCAGTGTCCATATGGGGATTTTCATAAAAGTTTTAAAATGAAAAACAAACTTCTCTTTAAAAAAAAAGTCTATATTACAGTTGCTGATATTTCTCTTTCAGAAGTTCAGAGACCTGACCGCCAAAGGAAAATACAACAGATTCAAACAAAAAAACCAAAGGCATCGCTAATCTGCCATCTGCACCAATGATGTAGGAAAATAAACGAGGAGAGCTAAGCAAAGCAAAACAAAACAAAAACGCCTTAAACAAAAAAGTCCTCTTTTGAGGCAAGAGGAAAGCTCTGTCTCCCAAAGCTACATTTGTGTTTTCCGTGTTTATGCTGTGGTATGACCAGGGCCTCAGAGTCCTTTTGGGGGCCTGTCTCTTTTTATGCTACATGGCTTAATCTGTCGCTATCACTTCCCAAAGTCAGACAGGAATCAGCTTAAAAAGCCAAGGCTTGACTTTAGCTGTGCAGCACCCGCCTCCCAAGCCACAACATCTTAATGCAGCCTCCTCCCAGGCAAGGAAATAGTCAATAAGGAAATACCATAGTTAGGCCCTTTGCAACTTGCTGGAAGTGTGAGGCGGTGCTTCATTTCCTGATCACTCAGGTGGAAATTGTAAAAACAATTAAGAGCAATGACTAATCACTGAATCAAAGCAGGTTGCCCAACTCATTTGCAATTGTGTGCTCAGTTCTGTGTGCCAACAAACAAAGACTTGGGGAGTTTATTATTTAAACCAATTAAAAGCTCTAGGCAAAACGAGTAGTCAATTTGTGGCCACGTGGTGGGAAAACATCAGTTGGAAGAGCCTGAGGAATTTCGTGAGCAAAGCCATATGGCCAAAAACGGAATGAAGCACCCAGGATCACTGGGAATGTCTGCATTGAAAGCAATTTCAGAATAGAAAGTGTCACCTAGCAAGAACAGACTTGTGCTCTGCGCACATGCCCCCTCCTCCATATTCTAGCATGCCTGCAAGGCTGGTAGTTCTAACCAACAGTAAAAGAACAACGAACTGACTAAAATCCATACTCTGTTCAGCAAGAGACATTGCTAAATTTCCTGTCCACCATTTGCACTTTTATGTATTTTAGGGCTACCTAGAGAGTTCTTAAAGGCCCAGATGATGAAAATCGGCTGCCCTTCTTCCCAAATGAGGTGCACAGTCCATCTGGAGAGGGCACTCACACTTTTGTACGAAGCTGTAGGCCGTAAAACGAAAAGTAAAGAATTAAAAACTGAAGCCATTTGGTAGCAGTTATAAAAAAAAGGCAGGGGGAGGTAGAAGGTGGTGCGGTGGGGGCAGTTCCTTCAGCAAATTAGATTTACAGAATCGATGTTATAGGGTAAACCTTTACTGAAAGTTCCTTTTCACATCCCTGTGAGATATTTCCCGCTTACTTTTTTTTTCTGGCCTACAGGTCCTCTTGCTCCTAACCACTCCCCTCCATGTCTCCACGCTACCCCCACCCCATGCATTTTCCTGGAAAGTCTAATAATTCTTGTGCTCCCGATGGATCTCACTTCTTAAGGTTCTGGTTCCTTTCTCCTTCAAGTTCCTTCCAAAATAAGCATTCTCAGACACTCGTGATTACAGAAATAGGAAGAACAATTGTACCAGGACCAACTGGAAAATTTGGGGAGCCGAGTCAGTTAGCCACCGCTGCCCTGTACCATGTTGGATATGATAACTAATGCACTAAGATTAAATAATTTTTGTACCTCAATAAACAATATGGCTCAAGTAACAATAACTAACAAAGAATAACAGCTGTAATGTCATTCCTTTCAAAAAGTCTAACGCTATCAATACTTCCAAAATTAATATGGCACACCTGTTAATGTGTTGGGATGTGGTCAGGATTCCAACTCCAATTTTCTGCAGCCTGACGGCTAGCAGCAGGGAAAGAGTGGAGGGGCTGCTATACTCTCTACTTGGAGCTTACCTGAAACCGACATCTTGCTGATCTTGGGCATCTGATCCCACCTCATTTCATTCCGATGAGTTGACAGCAGCAGCACCCCTGACTTGCATTACAGGTGAAAGAGATTAATCCTGCATTTTTTTAAGTCAGATGCCTTCAATGAGTGAGGTTGAAAAGTACAAAAATGCAGGACCTGTGAGTTCCAAGTTTGACTCTGCTACTAGGTGCTAAGAAGCCCTCAGAAAGTCAGACAGCCTCAGGGTCCTGCTTGACTATCCAAAGAACCTTCTTTCCTAAACTATCAGACATGGAAGAAATATGAGTGATCATTTTTTAGTCCAGGCACTGAAAGCATATCCCTATTTTGAAACCAATGGAAATGGGAACAACATGTCACAGAGACTAACTGAACTGTTTTGAGTAGTGGATTTCAAAAGAGGCAATTAAGAATTGCAGTCCTGTCTGAAGACATCCCTGAAATTTAATCTGGTGCAGATTTGGGATGGCTCTCCTTCTGTGTGACAGCACCGGGAGCGCTGCTTAATTTACAAAACAGAATACCAACCCTGCCACCTGGCTGGCAAGTGTGATAGGCATTACAACTGCTAAACAAAATGCAGTTCTTCTCTAGAACAAGAAAGGGGCATAGCTTAGAAATGCAAACCCCAGTCCCTTTGAAGTTAGGCACAGCCATGTCACTTGCTCTAGCCAATGAAGTGTGAGCTGAAGTGCTATGTGTTACTTCTGGGTAGAAGCATTTAATTGTCAGACTTTCCAGAGCTCTCTTGCCCTGGCTTGGTAATGCTGAACCACAGGGTTGAGATGATGTCATGAAATGCTATGGAGTGACGACACGGAGCAAACCTACCTACCGACTGATCCATGCTGGAGCATGAGTGATCAAAATGTTTTTTGTTGTATTAAACTATGAAGCTTTGGGTGTTGTTTGATCACAGCATATCTGGCCTATTCTGACCAGTAGTGGTCTTAATCTAAGGCTATAGTTTTTTCATTCCCAGAGCTGTAACTTAGTCATTCACTGGAGAGTCTAATCTTGACTAAAAAGTTATTTTACCAAGTGGAAAACATGATTTAAATAAATAATATTAAAGAAGCAGTGTAAAGGACACATTGACCATCCAACACTTTAGACTCCCCAAGGTCTGATTTTATGCAAATTAAATAAGCAGACAATCATATATTTTAACTGATTTTGCTAAGGTCCATATGGGAATGCATTCATAAAGCCTTTGGTTACTATTCAAAATTAATCTAGGTCAGGCACAGTGGCTCACCTCTGTAATCCCTGCACTTTGTGAGGCCAAAGCAGGAGGATCACTTGAGGCCAGGGGTTTGGGACCAGCCTGGACAACATAGTGAGACCCCTATCTCTAAAAAAAAAACTTAAAAAAATAGCCAGGCATAGTGGCATGCACCTGTAGTCCCAGTTACTCAGGAGGCTGAAGCAAGAGGATTGCTTGAGCCTAGGAGTTCAAGGCTACAGTGAGCTATGATCACACCACTGCACTGCAACCTGGATGACAGAGTGAGACCCAGTTCCCCCCAAAAAGATTGATCTAAAAGAAGCCTTTCTCTGCAGAAAACAACAGAATGCTGTATATGATGGTTTTTATATTATACTCCATGTGATAAAGCCTGCCTAGAATCTGGCTCTGAGGCAGAAATTTTTTCTTTTGTTTATCTGGCATTTTTTTTAGACAACTGGAACTGTATTTTCATTTTTTACCTTGACTACCAGGAAGCTCAGAGCTAAATTTACCATTTCATTTCAAGAGCTATTATATTCCTCCTTCCTCGTATAATTCCTTGTGCTCATAACTCCAGTCTTCTCTCATTTATAATGGTCCTCTATACATACATATGTGTATTTTTATCTTATAAACAAGTTTAGAAACCTTTAAAAATATTGATGGTGATAGCTATTATAAATTATTTGGTTTTCAAGGCAAACTCACTTGTAGGGCTAGACTACCTCCACAAAGTTAATTCAGTTCGTTCCCGTGAGACCAAGTTCCAAAAGGTTACAGACTCTCACTTATCTCTGTACTGTGTTCAAAGGGAAGAAAATAATCTCACAGGCTATTGGATGGAGTATGGCTCACTGTGAGAGGTATAGGGACCTTTTTTATCTGATTCAGGGTGAAAAGAGTTAGACTACAAATTCAGAAATAATCTGATCATCTTTATTTGGGAAACAACAGAATATGACAAAGAAAGGTGGTAGGGCGTTGTGGCAATACTACTGCAAAGGAAACTTAACCATGATGGAATCTATGATTATAGATGAACTTGGTATTTTAAAATACATAAGTCCCGATAAATGGAAGGGAGAGAAAGAATAAATATGTAAGGCTGAATACAAAATTATAATGAATGGCTTTCTAAATGTCACAATAAGCCCAGTAGATTGTGTTTCTCAAAGTAGGGCAGAGTTTCTCAACCTCAGCACTATTAACATTTTATAGTGGATAATTTCTCATTTTGGGAGTTTCTTTGTGCATTACAAGATGTTTAGCAGCATCCCTGGCCTCTACCCGCTATTAAACAGTAGCACTTCTTCTGAGTCATGAAAATAAAAAATGTCTTTTAGACATTGACAGATGTCCTCTAAGGAATCAAAATTGCCCCTCATTGAAAACTACTGAACTGGAGTAATCTTTCATCAGAAACTCCCGCCACAGTCAGCCATATACCCTGTCCTCTTTTGTCTTTCTTAGAAAATAGTCATAATAGTTGTTATTATTGTGTACCTACTATGTATTAGGCACTTTCCATGCACTTTCTCATTTAATCTTCACCACAGCCCTGTGAGGGACTATTCATCCCCAATTTACAGATGACAAATTCGAAGTTTAGAGAATGTCATACAAGTAGCAGGAAATAGAGCTAAGAGGCAAACCCAGAACTGCATGGCTCTAAAGCTGTGTTCTTACCTACTGTTCAACCCAGATCAACAACCTGTAGGGTACTATTTATCTCAATTTAACAAATGAAGAAACTGAAGTTCTCCCAACTTAAGCAATTTACTTATACCACACAGGTAGCCTTAGGCAGAATCAGGATTCTACTCTAGGTTTCTGAAGCTCAAAAGACACATCTATATTTTTTTTTATCTATTAAGTGGTGGCTGGGCCATTTGTACCCTCTCCCACTTGGGTGCCAATAGAGGCAAAAGGGTGAGACATCTGGAACCAATGAAATTCAGAGATTGCACCAAAAGAAAATACCAAAGCAGTGACAATCAGTAAAAGAAAAGAAAAAAAAATCTGTCAGTACTGAGGAGGCCACACAGCTACCAACATTTGCAATGAGAAGAAACAGTCCAACTACTACTACCACTTAGGGAACCATTTGAGTATTTCTCTGGTAATCCTTGACCCTCACCTGCTTCACTGAACTCCAAAGACAGAAAAAACTTTGTGAGCAGATTGAGTTTTCTTAAGGCACTTTGAGACTATTTGCTTTATGTCTGCTAATGGCTGAGCCAGACCAAATCATATTTTCTGCAATGATGATGATAAAAAGTCAATATTGCATGAACTCCCCACGTGCCCAAGCTGGGATTTAACATGGCAAAATTGATGTGTGAACCAGTGTTGCTATTTAATGTGGTTTCTATCAAAGTGTTCATAAAACCTGGAGCTGCAGCTGGCCCCCATTAGGTAGTTTCTTGGTGAAAGTTTTCCAAGGAAAACTTTTTTTTTTAACAACTTCATAAAGCCAGGCACAAAAGGGCAGTGCAATGACTAGCTGAAAGACATGGGACTTTTTGTCTTTGACAACTTTAATGTTAAATGGGGGCTTACTTTATACATTTATGGAAGAAAAATTGGAAGGCATTAGAGGCTACGTTTTAAGCCTTGCATGATTTCATTCATTTATGCATGAATTCATTTGTTCAACATTTATTTAGCACTTACTGTATGCAAGGCACTGTGCCAAATACTTGGAGGAAGAAAAAGATGAATAATATTGGGGAGAACACAAATAACTAATTCAAAGTAGTCTGTGGCAAGAGTTTCAGTGATGGAATCTGTAAAGTTACCTGGAAAAGTGCTCGGTGCCAAGTAGGTACTCAGAAAACGTGTGCTTATTCCTTCTACATGTACAATTAGATGTGAATGTTTTGAGGATAATCATGCATTTATTGCTAAAAGATGACTATCGACCTCAAACAAAAAGTAACATTTGGGGTCCAATTTGGGAATACATGCTATTGTTTTAAAAGGTAGATTTTCATCTAAATAACCAGACGCATATGTTAGTTTTATAGATAACACCATTAAACTTTGCCTGTGTGCCAACATACTCCCTCTGCTCTTAGGAGACTTATACTCTGGTTGAGGAAATCATATTTGTACTTTCTTATGAGTAAAATGTGAAAGAGGTTTTCCCATCCAGCAGACTCTCTTACCCACAGACTTAGGTTAGTTCCAGATTGGTATAAACATTGGTCATTCATCCAACCAACCCTTCCATTCAAACAGCATAAGTAACAATAATGCTACAAGAATTCAGAGGAGCAACTGATCCCCTAGGGCTACAGTCCCCAATCCCTGGGCTGTGGACAGGTACTGGTCAGTGGCCTATTAGGGATCTGGCCACAGAGCTCTGCCTCCCCTCACACACTTCCTTCCCCTATCTGTGGAAAAATTGTCTTCCATGAAACTTAGGAACGGGGTGCTGGTGGGGGGCACCGCACAACAAGAGGTGTGCAGTGGGTGAGCTCCCCATCACTTGCATCGCCACCTGAGCCCCGCCCCTACTGCCACCGCTTTCCCTGGAAAAATTGTCTTCCATGAAACTGGTCCCTGCTGCCAAAAAGTTGGGGGCCACTGTGCTAGGGGATGAAATGACCAGGCAAGGCTCTATAAAGGAGGTAATCCTAGGTCTTGAGGATGCGGGTTGCATACAATACAAAGGAAAAATGACATTCCAGAGTGGGGATAGCCTGAGGAAAGATGCAAGATAAGAATGTGCTTAGCATGATTGAGAACAATGAATAAACTAGTGTTATAGGAACACCACTCAGAGGATTAGTGGGAAATCAAATTCACGCTAGGTAGGGCCACCTCATGGAGAACCTCAAATTCCAATCTAAGGCACTGCATGAAATTAGTAGCCTATATATGATTGCAAACATTATACTTAAAAAATATGAAGCAAGGATTAAGATGAGTCCCCAGATATAAGTATTTTGTTCTTAACAGTATTATTCATTATACTAAGTCATGGAATTCTGTCCTTCAAAATGCTTCCAATACTATAAAATCCACGGGACTTGGGGGTCTGCGAAAGAAAAGGTCCTGAAAACATATGACAACACTGTCCCTGGGGAGTGAGTCCTTGAGAAAAGAAACAAGCATTTGCAGACATTGTGAAAGACTCTTGTACTTGTGTTCTTTAATTTAATTCTCACAAAGTCTATGAGGTAGGTCCCAATATAATCACTATTTTACAGATGAGAAAACTGAGCCTCAGATAGTAAATAGATACAGGATTCAAACTCTGGCCTGTTTTGTTCTAAATCCACTACTCCTTACAATACCTCACTGCCTCCTGAATGGAATTTCTTTGCAAAAATTTGAATCAGGGCATCCTGTGATTAATCCATGCCTCTAGTTGTTGTTTTCTTGGAACTTAGTAAAATTCTATTTACCTGTTGTCTAAACATCCTTGAATGGCAGATATTTTGGAGTTCTAGGCAAGTTAGGGAAATCAATGAACTCAAAGACTCCCAAAACAATTCATTATAAAGTCATACTATCCTCCCATTATGTATTCAAACTACTCCCATATTTACCCAACCATCAAGAGACACTACACCATGGATCAGAGAAAATGGTACCAACTGGAACTATCTGGGTGGCTCAAGTTGAAGACACATACATTAAGCCATAGCCAATATGGATTGGTTCTGCTATTCTGGTAGGCTCTGCTGCTTCTTTAAAGTATCACATCACTAAAACTACAGGGAACAATTATACTAGCAGATAACCTTTGTACAGCACTCTATAGTTTGCAAAGATTATATACAACCTCCCTGTGAAAGACCACCACTCTTCCAATATCACAAATGAGAAAACTGAAGTTCTGAGAGATTAAGTAACTTGCTCAAGAACACGTCTCAATCAGTGGTAAAGTATAGAATCAACCCCCAGTCTTTTGACCTTGAAGTTCAATATACTACTGTTTAAGTTCCAAGGCACTGGTTTTGCCCTCATTTTGCCAAAATAACTGCATAGTTGAAAGACTAGAAAAAGTCACCAGCTTAACTGATTTCATTTCTCAATCCTGAACTTCCCAGCTTCTGAAGTTCTTCTCTCCAGGCCCACTATCTCTCTGTTGATTGGACTAACCAGCTACTCTGGTACCATGCACACATAGTCTATGTGTCATAGGTGCAGGGAACCCCTCCTCAAACTTCCAAATGCAATAAACATCACTTTAACTTTGAGGAAATCCAAAACACATGACAACCATAAAAATGGCATTGGAAAAATTAACAACAGGTTATCAGAGAGACAGAATCTCTAGCAGTGTTATATGGATGAGTCATGACTAGCCCCTGTCAAAAAAACTTGGAGGATATTATAATGATATAGATGACAGAGAAAATGTAGAAGTGAGATAAATAGCTACTGGTTAGCAGGCAGAAATACTCAAAAGGTATAAAAAGTCCAGTCATGAAACCATTCTATTCTTCAGCTACCCTATTTTATCACGTTTTTAGTAATATATGTATAAAAATGCATATATATAGATCGTTCATCCATCAGCTAATTACTTTAGGCATGAGAAAATCAGATTATACTCTCAAGTGAGTGGTTTGTTTATTTAACTTGCGAGATGAAGATCCTAATCTAGGTCCTTACTGCCCGGGGGCTGAATTATGCAAGAGCCTCCTACTTGACCTCCCTTAATAAGTAGTGTTTGTCCTACTTGAGAGAATCACCTGTTAAGGGCCTGTTACGCCACAAACTTCTGGACCCCACCCCCCTCAGAGTTTCTGATTCAGTAGATGTGGGGTGGGGCTCAAGAATTAGCATTTCTAACAGGTTCCCAGATGTTACCAACTCTGCTAGACCAGGAACCACACTTGGAGAACAAATGCTGTACAGCCACCCAAGCAACCATCTGAAAACACTAATTTTGTTTGTATCACTCTTCTCAAATACTTTCAGTGGCTAACCATTGCCTACACAATAAAGTTCAGACTCTAGTGCTTGATACTGCAATTTCTACTCACCTCTCTCCAATCTTATCTCTCAACACTCACAAACACAAACCCTCCATTCCAGCCAAGAAGTTTTCTTCCTTGGTCCCTGAACTCAACATGCTTACTGCTGACTTCAATCCTTGCTTCATGCCGTTTCTTTCAAAGGAAATGCCTTCACCTTTCGTTTGCCCATCAATATCCAGACTTCTGGCTCTGGCTCCATTTCCCTTATTGGCCTTTCCTGACTATTCTAAATGCATTAATCTCCTCCTTCTATAAATGCCAATAGCATTTCTAATTTGTACCCCTCAGTTTAGCAAACAGGAAGTGGAGCAGTTTTATATACATCTCTTCTTTGTAAGTAAACTCAGTTCCCTGAAGGCCCATGTCCTAAGCAGTGCTTTCCTTCGGTACCCATGATAGTGTTAGACAAATAGTAGGTACTCAATAAATACAACTTTTTAATTACAACTTTTAAAATGCAACTTTATTAATTAAGGATGTCTCATATATTTTTAAAAACTGGTAAAGCTTGGCACAGTAACAAATGGTATATTTTGGCTAATTAGGTTTGTTTTGTTTTGAAGTTTTTGTTTGTTTGTTTGACATTTCTTTCACGTTCTGAGAATTCCTGAGGACAGTTACATTTGTAAAATTAGGTTGAAAACAGATGTGACAACATGAGTACAATCTATGCATTTGCTGATCGCTGCTGGATATTTCCCAATATACTCACACATGGAGCACAGATCTAATTTACAGAACTCAACTTAACCCTCTGGTAAGGCAGATGCATCACAGGTGCCTTTGACCCAGATCAGCACCGAACACTGATCTAGACATATGCTAATTAAGATTTCATTAATGACAAAAATATCTTGCCTTTGAGGGATGTCTTGGTGAAACAGAAGGGAGATTAAAAAGACAATTACATTTCTTAAATTGCCTCCCTTGTTCTTTATGAAATACTTTGAGGCTGATTTGGTTCAATTCCACCTTTCCAAAAAATCTCACTTGGGGGAAAATGGGAATATAAAAACAATAATCTCTCAAAGCAAATTTAAGCTATTCTAACAGAGACACCGCATGTAGAAAGCAACTAATGTCTTAAACATTGCTGTCCAGGTTCTTCCCTCCCATTGAATCTAAATTATCTGTATTGATAAAAAGAAAACAGATATAAATTGTGTCCACATGTACAAACTAGTTTGAATTTTTTAAAACAATTTTTCTCCATTTCTGAAGAGGTTACTAAGCTGGGTTTGATTTCAGTCAAACATCTGGTACTTTTACTATCAATTATTGTCTTCACCACAGTCCCATATAATCACACATATTTCTAGAACATGGCAGGGCATAATCATCTGGCAGCTGGACATCACTGTAATGACAATGACAATGTTACTCAATCCAATGACATTAGTTAGAGTTGAAAGTGGATTTTTACTTTATTTTGGATTTCCTTCACTCCGAAGAAGCTCTCCAACTCCAAATACTTTGCTATACAAGTGACTACTTAAATGAGTACAAAGTAACAGGCTTGTTGGTCTGTATGGCAGACCATACATAATCACCATAGAAATATATAATTACACCTGTCAACCTCATCTTGTGTAATTGATTCAATGACTAACAATGTCAGTGGCAGGCTAAGCTTTGAGGTCTTGCTGTGAGAAAATACTCATACATGGCTAAACATCTTGGTGTCTTAATTGCTTGTCATACTGCCAAGGCTCCTGTGTTGTATCTATTTCCACAGAAACAGACTGGAATAGATAAAGCACATTTAATAGCCTAAAGTGAAATGATAACCTTGTTTTTGTTTTACAGGCCTTTTAAGAAAATCATGGAGTTGTTGAAAATAATATGGTCATGAAACCAGATCTGAAAGAGAAGCCTAAAATATGATTATGTGCATTGAAAACTAGATGCATGCTCTGCGCTTTTCAAAAAAAAATCCTCTAATTATGATTATGAGGAAAGAGAAGTAGCTCATGCTTGACACGTACAAAGACCCAACATGACAAGAAGTTTTCATCACAATCAATGCCTTTTCAGGAGTTGTTGGAACACATTACAGTCCATCAACCACAAAGCAAAAAGACACTGGAAGCTACTGGCCATTGGCAGTTTTTTTGAGGGAGTGGTTTGGGAAAATCAACACAATGGTGAAGTAGAGGCCACCAACACTGGGGACCAACCAGCACACCAGCCATAATCATGTGTAATCAAGATGGGGAGTCATGGCTACTGTTGTAAAAAAAATGCAATAGATTACTTTTGAAATTTACCAAATTATATACTGTAGCTAGTGCTTAAAAAGTATAGTGACTAATTGAAAGTTGTCAAGAAGCTGACACATTCACCATGTTTTATCCAAGATTAAATAACTTTCGATACACTTCACAGATACAAAGTAACTCCTATTCCCAATCTCTACTGGTCTCTTATTTATTTTTAACAAGCTGATTCTATACCAACCATAATCAGGCAACTGCTTTCCGTGGCTACCAAAGCCCATTCATTCATTAATTCATTTATTTATGCACTTATTCAAAATATTTTTTCAGCACATATTATGTGCTGGGCACTGTGTTAGGTGTTGCGATGCAACACAAGAGAATCTGTGTTATGGGAGCACATAAGAGTGGCACTAGGCCAGACTCGAATGATCAGAAAAGTTTTCCTGAAGGAGATGACACCTGAGCTGAGTCTTGCAGGATGAGTAGAATATTAACCTTGTTTTGGGGTGAAGGGGTAATATCAGTCACAGGGTAGATACAACACAGCTGGAACATGAAATGACATAATAGGGGATTTGGCCTGAGAGGGAATAAGGAACCAGATCATGGACAGTTTTGATATCATATTAAAGGTTTAAATCCTGTGGGCAATGGAGAACCAGTTTTGAAGTGTTTGTAAGGAGGGGAGCAAATGTTAGGAAGATTATTTACCCACAATGTTAAGAATAGAACAGTGTTTCCAGAAGAATCTGATTTTTTTCTTTCGATTATATTCTCCTTGACTAGAATATTTGACACTATTCATAACACGATATCTTTGATTGTTTGGTTTTCTACGTCTTCTCTAGCTCCTTTGCTGGTCTTATTTTTTCTGTTAAATAAGTTGATTATTCCCCTTCCCACTGTCACCAACCTCATACAGACTACTCTAAATTAGCTTCCTAATCTGCATCCCTGCTCTCTCCAGTCCATCCTGAACACTTCCAGAAATTATTCTTCCTACATTCCACTTTCAGTGGTACAGCATGCATCTGATGTTTCTAATTGCATAGCAAACATGCACCCATTTTTGGTAACAGCACCATAATTTTCCTTTGGGAAACAATCCCTTCCCCATTGGATGCTGTCCCACCTTCCTCTTGTCAAAGTCTAGTTATGTAAGCCAGGACAAGTGAATCAGACTTCCCATGGAATTTGAATCTTGACCCAAAGGATTGAATTTTATTGGGATCTGGTTCATCCTAAAAGCAGAATGCTGAAGAGTATGTATTTTCTTTCCTGTAGCCTTGTAGTTGTCATAATTCTTGTCCTTTCTAAGGCCTACTTATTGTACATTTCCTTAACTTCTAGAAGCTATCATGTGTTCTTCTAATGTATGTGTGTATGTGTATATATATGTAGATGAATGTGTGTGTACCTGTGTACAGTTCAAATTATCTAGAGTCCACTTCTGTTGCTTGCAGATAAAGAGTACAAGCTTCCTACTGGTGTTAAAGGCCTTCACCTAATGGATACCATCTTGCCAGTTCAAATGTATACACCGTATATACCATCATTAACCAGACTCAACCCTCTGCCACAGTTCAACCAGTCTCCTTTCTCTACCCCTTCCACCACACCTACTTTTACAGGCCCAACTCGATACCTTTACTTTTTCCTCTCCTAGTCTATCCTCACATCCCATTACACTTGCCACTATTATACGTGACACTGTGATGAAAGTTGAGAAAATATGAGAGAAACATAGGTCTATCTTTCAAAAATGAAGGCAAAATACTTTCCAAGAGAAATAAAAACAGAGAATTTGCGGCTGACAGAACTGCTCACAAGAAATAATAAAGGTTGTTTCTCAGACTCAATGCAAGTGACCCCAGATGGTAACTCAAATCCACATGAACAAAGAACATTGGTAAAGGTAAATACGTGATTATTAAAAAAATTATAAATTCATGTTATCTGACCTTTCTCCTCATAACTAACTAAAATGCAATTCTATAAAATAATACGGTATGTGTATAATGTTATCTTGGGCCTATAACATGTAGAGATGTCATATATATTTGTAATATACATATACTAATAATAGCACAAAGGAGGGAGGTGGGAAAAAATCAGTCTTGGCCTAAATAAATTACTGCAGATGGTAAAGTAATAAGTATAAAAATGCATTGTTGGTTTCTTAACATTAATAGATGTAATATGTATAACAATAATACCACAAAAAATGAGAAATAGAATAGAGCTATTAATGTGTAGGAGTAACAGTTCTATGTGTTGAGCTAGTAGAAATCTGATGCTGATTCTGATAAGTTAACATGTGGATGGTAAACTCTAGAGCAACCACATAAAATAACTAAAAAAATGTAGAGAAAATGCTACTTTATAAATGCTACATTATAAAATATTAACATATTCAAAAAAGACAGTAAAGGAAGAATACATGAACAAAAAAGAGCCATATAGAAAACAAAAAGTAAAATGGCAGACATAAAAGAAACTTAGGAGACATAACAGCCAATCACATGTGTGGACACGATTTACATTCTAATTTCTTTTCTTTCTTTTTTTTTTTTTTTTTTTTTGAGACAGAGTCTCACTCTGTTGCCTAGGCTAGAGTGCCATGGCATTAGCCTAGCTCACAGCAACCTCAAACTCCCGGGCTCAAGCAATCCTGCTGCCTCAGCCTCCCAAGTAGCTGGGGCTACAGGCATGCACCACCATGCACAGCTAATTTTTTCTATATATTTTTAGTTGTCCAGCTAATTTCTTCCTATTTTTAGTAGAGGTGGGGTCTCGCTCTTGCTCAGGCTGGTCTCGAATTCCTGAGCTCAAATGATCCTCCCATCTCAGCCTCCAGAGTGCTAGGATTACAGGTGTGAGCCACCGTGCTGGCCTGCATTCTAATTTCTTAATGTAAAAAATGCTATGACATTTATAAGATAATTAGAAATTTTAATACTGCATATTGATGATATTAAATAATTATTATTTTACTATATATGATCATTGCATTGTGATTGTGCTTTTAAAAGACATCTTATTTTTTACAAATATGTAGTGAAATATGTACAGATAATATGACATCTACGATGTACTACAAAATAATATTTAAGGATCAAAAATGGATGGTATGTAAAGGATAGTATTAGCCATGGGTAGATGGTTGTTATAGCTGACTAGATGGGTATGTGGGAGTTTATTATATGCTTCTGTTTACTTTTGTGATGTTCTAAACTCTTCATAATAAAAAGTTGAAAACATAAATTACATTTACCAGTTTAATGGCAAGCAATATGTATATACCCATGAACTAACTTCTTAAGAAGATGGTCAGTCACCCAATAAGACATTATCACTTTTTTTTACTGTAACTCTATAGCATAGTTAGTGAATTTCTGTTTCCACTAATTCCAAAATTCCAATTTGAAGTTGCTAGTCAAAACCCATTTTTGAAAGGTTTTTTTTTTTTTTTTTGCATTTGAGGCTTAAAAATCCCATCACATTTTCCAAAATAAATAGTGCACATGAAAAATCCTTAAGTACAGATCTATACAATAGACCATAAAAACAAGGACCAAGTCTGAACCCAGTTAGAAAATATTCATTCCACCAAAAGCCCTCAAATAAGGCAAGAAGTATAGGTTCTCTTCTTTTTCCCTGATCTGTCCCCACCACTCTCTTGCCCCTTGCAAAGAGTATAACTTTTGCTTCAAGGGGGATAGAGTGCCTTACACAGAGACTAAGCCTCCCTTTATATCTGCCCTGAAGATAAGTTTCCAAACTCCAGTCTGTGATTGCCTTACCTAGTGTGTTAATTACGATGGACCTTAGGTTCAAATTTCAATCCTGCAAATCACTGGTTAGAAAATATACTTAATTTCTCTGAACCAAAGTTTTTTATCATGTATAAAAATAGGAAGAAAACACTTAGTTTACAGAATTATCATGAGGATTTGATAAATATATAAGTGAAATGCTGGACACCTTCTTGCTCATTAGTAAATATGCAACGAAATGAAACCCAAAACCACACAACCCACAAAAGGAAATAATGGGATATCACAATGCATCTACTAGAATAGCAGAAATTAAAAAAATAGTGACAGCACGAAGTACTGGTGAAGCTGTGGAGAAATTAGATCACTTGCACATTGCTGGTGGAATATAAAATGGTACAACCACTTTGGAAAGCAGTTTGGTAGTTTCTTATAAAACTAAACATGCGATATGGGGTCACCATATGATCCAACAATTGCATTCTTGGATATTTATCCAGAGAAGTGAAAATTTATGTTCACACAAAAACCTGTACACAATTGTTCATAGCAGCTTTATTCACATTAGCCACAAACTGGAAAACAGACATATGTTTTTCAAAAGGTGAATGGATAAATGAACTGTAGTACATCCATACCATGGAATACTACTCAGCAGTAAAAATAACCTACTGATACACTCAGCAACTTGAGTGGCTGTAGGTAGGTGAAGATTAGAGATTGACTAAAAGTGGGTAGACTGTTTCTTTTCGTGATGAGGAAAATATTCTTGAATTAGATCATGGTGCTGGAGGCACAACTTCATGAATATTCTAAAAAAACACTGAATTGCACACTTGAAAGGGATAAATTTTTTTTTATTATT
>NW_012150596.1:2019211-2030988 GCF_000956105.1 Propithecus coquereli | reverse complement strand
TACATCTGTGAAGAATGATGTTGGTATTTTAATAGGGATTGCATTGAATCTGTAGATCACTTTGGGTAGTATAGACATCTTAACGATGTTGATTCTGCCCACCCACGAGCATGGTATGGTTTTCCGCCTGTTTACGTCCTCTGCTATTTCCTTCCTCAATGTTTTGAAAGGGGTAAATTTTATGTATAAATTATATCTCAATTTTAAAAAAAACCAAGAGAGAGAAATAGTAGTGGCTGAGTCAGAGTGGCAGTGGTAGAAGAGAAGAACTGGTCAGGTTCTGGATATTTGTAAAAATAAAGGTAATGTGATTTGCTAATGGTTACATGTCAGATATGAGAAAAAGAGATGAGTTACAAATGACTCCAAGGTTTTTCACTGAGCAACGGCAAAGACAGAGTTGCCTTCGCTGAAATGGAAAAGACTATGGGAAAAGCAGGTTTTAAGGGTAAATAGGAATTACAGTATTAGACATATTATCATAAGCTTGAGATGCTTATTAGTCATTCAAACGGATATATTGAGTAGATTGGCAGGCAATTGTATACGCCTCTGGAGTCCAGAGGAGGTTTTGGTTTGGGCAGAAGATCTATAGTATGGTGTTGTTCAAGTTACATGTGAAAAGCCCGTTAGATACCTGTATTGGTTCCCTAATGTGGCTTGTAACAAATTATCACTTGGTGGCTTAAAACAATAAAAATGTACTATCTTACAATTTTGGAGGTCAGAAATCTTAAATGGGTTTTACTCTGCCAAAATCAAGGTGTTGGCAGGACTGCATTCCCCTCTGGAGGCTGTTGAGTAAATCTGTTTCTTTGCCTTTTCCAGCTTCTGGAGGCTGCCTACATTCCTTGGCTTGTGGCTTCTTCCTCAACCTTCAAAGCCAGCAGCATAGCATCTTCAAATCTCTATCTGATTCTAACACCCACTTACATTAACACATCTTCTCTGACACGTCTGCCTCCTTCTTTCACTAAAAGACATGTGTGAGTACATTGAGAAAACCCAGATGATCCAGGATACACTCTGCATCTCAAGATGCCCAATTTAATTATATCTGCAAAGTCCCTTTTGCCATATTCACAGGTTCAAAGGGTTAAGACATGGAAATTTTAGGGTAAGGATTATTATTCTGCCAACTACAATACCCTAATGAGTTGGTACCTAGGTTTAGGAGTCTAGAGTTCAAGGGAAAAGTCCAGGCTAGAGAAATAAATTTGTGAGTTTTCAGTATATAGATACTATTTAAATTCATGTAACTGAATGAGATCACCAGGGGAATGAATGTATATAGTGAAAAGGTCCCAGGGCTGAGTACCTTAGAACATTCCAATGTTAAAAAGTTGGGAATATGAGAAGAGGTGAGCAAAGTAAACTAAAAAGAAGTGGCCACTGAAATAGGAGGAGCCATTGTGTGAGTAGGAAAACCAAGAGAACAAGGTGTATTTGAAGCAATGAAAAAAAAATTCTTAAGGAGGAAAGAATAATCAATTAACTCACTTATTGCTTCTAGGTCAAGTAAGATGAAGACGGAGAACCGTCTTCATGGATTTGGCAATGTGGAAGACATTGGTGATCATGAAAGTGTAGTTTTTGTGGAGTGGCAGGTTTAAGAAAGAATGGGGACTTCTGCTTCCAGCTAAAATAGAGTAACAGAGACCAAACTTACCCTAAAAAACAACTAAAAAAGTAGAACAATATATGAAATATAAGACACCTTACCGAATAGGAGAAAATGCTTACAAATCATATATCTAATAAGGGGTTAATATTCAGAATATATAAATAATCCCTACAAGTCAACAATAACAACTACAATCACAAAATAACCCAGCTGGAAAATGGGCCAAGGACTTGAATAGACATTTCTCTAAAAAAGATATACAAATGGCTGAAAAGCACATAAACATCACTAATCATTAAGGAAATGTAAATCAAAATGACAATGAGATATCTGTCACCTCGTACACATTAGGATGGCTACTATAAAAAAAAAAAAAAACCAAGAGTTGAGGGTATGGAAAAATTGGAGCCCTTGTACATTGTTGGTAGGAATATAAAATAGTGCAGTGCTATGGAAAATAGTATGGTAGTTCCTCAAAAAATTAAAAATAGAATCATCATATGATCCAAAAATTCTATTTTTGGGTATATAGCCAGAAGAATTGAAAGCAGCATCTCAAAGACATATGTATACCCATGTTCATTCATAGCAGCATTATTCACAAAAGTCAAAATGTAGAAGCAATTAAAATATCTATTGATGGATGTGGATGAATGGATAAGAAAAATACAGTATATACATACAGTGTAATATTTTTCAACCTTAGGAAGAAAATTCAGACATATGCTACAGCATTATGGACATTATGCTGAGAGGACATTATGCTAAGTGAAAGAAGCCAGTCACAAAACAACACATATATATGATTTCACTTATATGAGATACTTAGAGTAGTCAAATTCATAGAGGAAGAAAGTAGAGAAGGGGAATGGGGAATTATTGTTTAATGGGTATAGAGTTGCAGTTTTGCAAGATGAAAAGACTTCTAGAGCTTGGTTACACAATGTGAATGCACTTAACACTACTTAACTATACACTTAAAAATGATTAAGATGTTAAATTTTATGTTATGCGTATTTTACCACAATTAAAGATAAATTAATTAAATGTATGAAACAATAGTTTTCAAGGCACTTTACATCAGGTAACAAAAAATGGTTACCCCTGAGAGACAGTAAACAAGGTGAGCCCTATGACGGCCATAGCTTACTGTCTGAATAAAGTTCACAGTCCACGATGCAAGAAAGGGGAACCCAAGTAGAGTCTGATGGTTGCCCCAAGTTCAGTAGATAAAACTGGGATTCCAGAGAGGCCAAGGAGGCTAGAGTTCACAGGGCAGAGCACCAGAGAGGAGAGAGGTGCACTGAAAGAGAGCTCCAGGAATATGCAGGGGATTCCCCTTAAGTTTCATCTGAGTACTTAAAAAGAAACCAATCTTAAGAGGTTTGGGACACAACCACCCAAAAAGATAAGAGAGGACTATCCTCAGAACTCACAATTTGATATATTCTGGAATATGTATACACTCAAGAAACCATTACCATCATAAACTAACAAACATTTCAATCACCCCCAAAAGTTTGCTGTATCCCTTTATATTCTGTCCCTGTCACTCCTCCCCACATTCCTCCCTATCCTCAGACAACTACTGATCTGCTTTTTGTCACTATAGATTAGTTTGTATTTTCTAGAATTTTGTATAAATGAAATCACACAATATCTTTTTGCCTTCTGGCATCTTTCACTCAGAAAAATTATTTTGTGATTCATCCACATTGTTGCCTTAATCAATAGCTAATTCTTTTTTCTTGCTGAGAATTCCATTATATGGATATACCATAATTTGTCCTTTCACCTTTTGATGGACATTTGGGTCATTATCATTCTTGCTTACTACAAATACAACTGCTATGAACATTCGTGTAAATGTCTTTGTGTGAACATAGGCTTTCATTTCTCTTGGTTTAATACTTAGGTGTAAAATGGTTGGGTGGTAGAACAGGTGTATGTTTAACTTTTTAAAAAACTGTTTCCAATGTGGTTATATCATTTTATATCCCCACCAGCAATGTCTGATTTTTCCAGTTATTCTGCATCCTTGCCAACACATGGTCTTAATTTTAGACATTCTCATAGGTGTAGTGGCCCCTAATGTGGTTTTGGTTTGTATTTCCTAAATGACTATGATACTGAGCATTTTTCAGATGCTTATTGACATCCATATATCTTCTTTGATAAAGCATCTTTTCAAATCTGTTGTTATTCTTTTTAAAATTTGATTGTTTTCTGTTGAGCTTTGAAAATTATTTATATAATCTGGATATAAGTCTTCTAGCAAATTATGTGATTTTTAAACATTTTCTCCCAATCTGTGGTTTGTCTTCTCATTCTCATAAGTACTTCTCAAAGAGCAGAAGTTATTAATTTTGATGAAGTCCAATTTATTAGTTATTTATTTTATCTCACTCTTGGTATCATATTGAAGAAATCCTGGCCTAATCTCAATTCACAAAGACACAAAGTATTATAGTTTTAAGTATTATATGTAGGCCCATAATCCATCTTAAGTCAATTGTTGTACATGGTGTGAGGTATGGATCACCTTTTTTTTTTTTTTTTGCCTATGGTTCTTGCTTTTAACACTTTTTAGGCAGGACCACAGCAGTGTTTAGTCTAAGATTAATTTTTTTAAACCATTGGAAATTCTTCTGAGTACTCTATAAAATATCCCATGAATTATGAGGTTGTCCATTCTGGCCAGTGGGAACAGGAATTATTCAAGTTCTGTGGCAAACTAGACCTTTCCCTAATACCTGTGTCACAGCCTAGAAATTTTCTTCAGGCAGTAAGATGGGCCAATTACAGGGCTCCTCTAATTTGTGTCTTGTGACACAGGGATCAGTGTTCTTCATTGTTTGATGTTCAATTTCTTGAAAAAAAATCATTGGTTTTGTGTGGTTTTAAAGCTGTTTCAGGCCAGAGAGTAAATCTGGTCCCATTTTTCATTTTGGTCAGAGGCTAAAGACTTCCTTCAGTATCATGTTTTACCCAAAAATGTGTTTGAATTTTATGAAGTGAAGTGCCTCATTCCCAACTTTATTTCTTTTTTGGCCAGGCAAAGAGAAATTGCTCAGAAAGAGCCTGTTACCATGTCACTTTATTGTTTACAAACACAAATACATGTGTGTGTATGTACATGTATATGTATTTATGTAAATATATTATCTTATTTGATATTCACATCATCTTTTTTAAATAGATAGCAGTAGTATCCCCATAGTAGAGATAAGTAAATTGAAGTTCTGAGAGTTTAAGTGACTTCCTATGTCACACAGCCACTAGGCAGCAGAGAGCCCAAATCTACGACCAGATCCCATGCTTTCCATCGCTATAGCAATGTGAACTAACCTCTAAGGAAATGAATTCAGAACCAATATTTTTTTCTTTCACCCATTATTATCCCACCCTACCCGCTGCTGTGTTTTGAATGTTTTTGTCTTCTGCAAAACTGCTGTGTTAGAAACTTAATCCCCAACGCAACAGTATTAGAAGCTAGAGCCTAATGGAAGGTGTTTAGATCCTGAGAGCTCTGCCCACTAGAATGGATTAATGCCACTTTGAAAAGGGGTTTCAGGAGTGGGTTCTCTCCTGCTCTTTTGCCATGTGAGGCCCAACATTCCTCTCCTCCAGAGGATGCAGCATTTCAGGAACCATCCTGGAAGCAGAGAAATTAGACCCTCATCTGGAATTTCCAGCCTCCAGAACTGTGAGAGAATAAATTTCTGTTCTTTATAAATTACCCAGTCTTAGGCATTCTGTTACAGCAGCACAGAGCAGATGAAGACACTCTCCCCCCAAAGAAGATCAATGATGATATGATTGATCAGATTCCTGGGCACTGATTGGGTCTGGTTTTCTAGTGTATATAATCTTAGGAAGATGAATAAGCATGATCGTGACTGAAAGAAATGCCTGAATAGGTTGCTATTTCCCCTAAACTGGCCAGCATGGCTTAATGTCTCATTTGAAAAGTAAAGTTCTAGGTATGATTTAGTGTTTAGAGAAGAGGGCCACTTAACATTCTAGCATAGGAAAAAGGAAATAAATGCCTCATGTGCTCCAACCATGCTCACTTGATTTTTGCACTGGGATATAGGGCTCAAATTCAAGGTAACACTATATGGATGCTTTGGCTTGCATCTATATATATCTCTTAGCGATCTTATAAAGAGAAAAAGTGGCTAGGCCAGGGTTTGTGTAGTTCACTGGGTCCTCTAACTGTATACCATCCAATAGGAACTTATATCAAAGTTATAGAATAGGGACAACAAAACTGATTTAGATTGAGGACCTTTCTTGTTACTGATATTTTATCTCTGTCCTTTACCAATTTTTTCATTCAGTTCCTACAGATCTTCTGGTTCCAGGTTTCCTGGATTTCAGACTTCCAATCTTCCTCTACCTTTGGATGCCTTCATCCTGCTGGTTGTTTTCTCTGTACCTGGCTCTGCCTCTTCATTGGTTCTAACCTTTATTCTTTGCATGCTCCAACTCTGGTTTTTCTACTCAGATGTGACCCACATATTTATTCTTTCCTTTAGTACCTGACTTTACCGCTATTCTGAAGAAATCTCTAGCAGCTTCCAGACCTGTGACTTTGCTTACCTGTGACCCTCTGGCTCAGTTTAGTGATCAATCCATTTCTTTTTATTCTTCTGTCCTGTATTTTCAATCTGATTTTCAACTCTTTTGATCCTTGCTCCTCACTTTAATGACCAAAACTAGTTGGACATTCTTCAGAAATAGATTATATCGGACCGAGCAGTAAGCTCAGTTAGAGTATTATATCACTGAAACCAAGATCAGATACTGAGTCTTAATTTGAGCCACCTGGCCCTGTGCACCATTGATCACAGAGAGAACAGAGGGAGAGTGTGTGGAATAAATAGTAGAAACCTATGCTGCTATTTAGAGCACATCTCTAAAACCATGCCTGAGTGACTTTGGTTCAGCAGTATCACCTCTGTATAGGAAGGACATCACAATCAATACTTATTTACATATATAACACATGCAAATGAGTTTAAATTATGTCCAGAGGATACATATGCTGAAGCCTATTTTTTTGTCTTGAGACAGAGTCTCACTCTGTTGCCCCAGGTAGAGTGCAGCAGCATCATCATAGCTCATTGCAACTCCAAATTCCTGGGCTCAAGCCATCCTTCTGCCTCAGCCTCCTGAGTAGCTAGGACTACAGGCACATACAACCCCGCCCAGATAATTTTTCTGTTTTTAGTAGAGATGGGGTCTCGCTCTTTCTCAGGCTGGTCTCGAACTCCTGAGCTCAAGCAATCCTCCTGCCTCAGCCTAACAGAGTACTAGGATTACAGGCGTGAGCCACTGCGCGTGCCTGAAGCCACCCTTTAAATCTCAACAGAAACTGTTTGTGTGTGAAGGACTCCTGTTCAGGGAAAATGCCTCCGGTATGTGAGACAGAGACTTGAATTTCCTAAACCAGATTGTTCAAAGTATCAGAACATGCTGTTCTTTCAAAATCAAAGAAACATGACTTTGATCATGATTATTTTCATTATAAATGATTATTTATATTACACCATGCCTCCAAGGAATGACACCAAAGGACCTTCCGAATCTTCTAAAATATTTTTCTCGATCTCATCAATGAAATGAATAGATACACAGATTTTCTAATTAGCTGGAAGAAGACCTATGTTGCCTTTAATGATATTTCAGAAACAAGAAGCAAATGGTTTTACAACAATGGAATGGTGTATGTTCTGGCTTAGAATGTAGTATTCATTAATGCAGAAAATAGAATTCCTTTTTTTTTCACAGCATAATTAAGTGAGCCCTGAAGGAAGAGACAATACTGATTGATGGCAAGCATAAACATTAGGAAAGTATTCTCCAAGTGTACCATGCATTCTAATTGTCCAGTTACCAGTTAAGCCACAAATAAGATCTTACTTTGTAATTCTGTGCTGGCATTATGAATAAAAGTATTACTGCTGGTATAAAATCAAATAATGTGTGTTGCAAAGCAGATAGATTTTAAAATAAAATTAATATTTCATCTAGTTCTTTAATAAAAGGCTAGTACAAATTAATTATTTTCTATATTTATGATCTCCCTCAGTCTACAAAAATTTATCTTTAGGGAGGATCCTTACAGAGCCTCTAATCCTCCATTGGCTAAAGAGATAATAGATTTTTCAAAAAAATATGGGAGAACTTTTGTAAGAGGAGCCAGATCTTTGGATTTAACATAGAGTCTTATGACCAATCATTTCCTCTCACTGGGTCTCTATTTACTCATCCAAAATGATAAAACAGAATTAATAACACAGGGCTGAACTAGGTGTGCTAGATAATCTTTCATTTGACCCTTCAGATATTTTCTTTCTGCTTTTCCTCTCTGCTTCATGACCAGGAAGCTAACCTGTATGGGCTGCATCAATAGGCTTCCTTGATTTCTGGCTTCCAGTTGGGTTCATTTAATGGTAGGCACTAGCAGGAGGTCAGAAGTCATAAAGAGAATAAAGTCAGGGAAGGTTGGCTATATCCCTTTGCCTGTAGGAAGGATCCCTTTACCACCTACCTAATGGCTCTCCCCAAAGAGTTACACTTTTTACTCTCTTCCCTTGTCCCTTCAGGCCTAGGGATCTAGAATCTTATGAGTGGCAATGGCTACCACCTAAGTGCACTTCAACATCACTTGTGGTTTCCCTTCAACCTGTGCCACACTTGTGTAAAAGTCCCTTTATTAAATTCCCTTTGATTACTCCAACTGAGCATGCCATCTATTTTAGCCAGCACCTGATGCCCTATGTCACAGGTTGTTTGGGGGACCAAATGAAATATCACATACAAGATCATCTTGACAAATATAAAGCATACACAAATATTAGGCCTTATTTTTATTAGAAATCAAATGCTGATTAATTGAACTAACCAGCAAGAAGATTCAAGTAGATCTAAAACATGAGGTTAAAACAAAATTCAACCAGTCTGAGACAAGTCGGTTCAACAAAAGGTAAATTATCAGGGCTGAAAAGACTGATAAGGAGCAAGCAGAAGGACAAACACCTATGAGGTTGTCATCTCAAGTAGGACATGGAACAGTGAAGGTTCTCAAAGAAAATAGAGGAGAGATTTAATAGGACATAATTCTAGAATAGCCTCCAACTATCGCCACCCTCCCCCACCGTCTCTAGGTAACATTGTACTACCACCATTAAGAAGACAAAGCACCATTTTATTTCTATAGCCCACCCCTTGACATTCATTTCTGCAGTAGTTACCCTGCTCCACACCATGAACTGCAATACAGCATATCCATGGTCAGTTAAAGGGCGTTTGCTATTTTTCTTCCACTTTAATGCAATCCTGAGGTTAAACTGCTCCTCAGTCTCTTTCAGACCATGTCCATTTCACCACCCTTATATGCTACTGCCCACCCTCTGACCCTTTAGATTACTTGCCCTTATTGCTCATTGATATTATTCTACCTCTAGTGGGTGTACTAGTTTTTGCTGATACCTAAATGCCTGAAAAAGCAGAGGCTTTATCTATTCTAGGCCCAAGCCTGCCCTCACCTGCAAGCTGAGACTGTTCTCCTTTAAGCTTTTTGAATCCCAAGTCAGCAGTGTTCCCTGGGCTATGCCTGCAGAAATTTTGTGACCTAGACCCTCCTCTGCCCAGTAACCAGGGGCCAATCTCTTTCTCCTCTCAACTCTGGCAGCTGCTTCAGTCCCACAGTCCACTTAATCCCAGAGCAGCTTCAAGACCTAACTTAATTATTCTCTCGAGGCCCCAATTCCTTTGACAACTTTTCCCCTCCCCCAACCCTTTTGTACCACCTGAGGCTCACAACCTCTCCAACCACTCTAGGATCATTGTCTCTCCTCAGATAATATGAACATAGAACAATAACACATCCACAACTCAATTATGTGTTCCTCTGGCTCCAGACAGCAGCTACTGTCACATCTACATATGAATTTAGAGGAAAAGGGCTCTGCCAGAGAGAGTGAAGAAATATCAGGTCTTTGTAGTATAAGTCACATGGCACAAAGAAAGCTAGATGGCTTTTCCTATAAATGAAATCAAAAGTCATCCTACTCCGTAAATTCCAAAATGCCTAGAATCAAAAACAAAACTGAGAAAACGTAGTGTTCTTCCAGTAATAAAGGAAAATTTGTTTAATGTTTATGTTTTGGTAGGAGCTTGAAAGTGTTGATGCAGTAGTGTAATTTTACTCTATCAACATAATGTCCTCAGAGTTCTGAAGTGGATTTGCTCAAATACCTCAGTAGTTATGAGAGTTCAATGTTGTGGTTAAGCACACAGGCTCTGGAGGCAGTTTGCCTGGATTTGAAATCCCAAATCTGTCACTTAGGCAAGTAATTTAAATTCTCTAAATTTTGATTTTCTCATCTAGGTTAGTAATTGTACAGCATACCTATCTCACAAGGCTGTTGTGAATATTAAATGAGTTATGATTTAGAAAGAGCTTAGGATATGTTAAAGAGAAAATAAAAACTCAAAGGCCAAAGACTGAGTGCTGAGTGAAAGGTTTTATTGTTAAACAAAGAATTCAATCTTACACAGATGTCATATTCTGTGAATTTAGGCTAGCGGGATAGACATGGGACAGGATATTTAAAGCCAAAATTGCAAATCGTCTCAATCTTCTATTAGGAAAGCTAAGTAAACTTTGATTAGCTGCTTGTAGGTAGCTGGGAAAAGTGGTTAGTATTGTGGTCCCAGTTGTCTCTGCTGTGTATTTGAGGTTTGTGCTTCAGGATTTATGGCTTCCCAGTTGTCATTTTAGTAGAAGTTATGTGTGCAATGTTTTTAGTAGGCTGGATGAACATAATAGGGTGCTTCAAAAATACCTGGCACCTCATAGTCACTATTATTATTGCTCTACTGAAGCTATTGAACATGGCTATATTCTGGACATGAAAATATCAGGTCATCTGAAAATGTTTTATATAAATATCAGTGATATTTTTAAAACAACCCCTATCTACAACCAAGTACTTACTGAAGTGAGTAGATTCAAATGACTGATTTGTGTTGAGATTCAAAATGCTAGTGCCAAGAACCTTAAAGGAAGCAGCCACAAAAATTAACTTACACCATAGGGTCAAGAAGAAAAGAGAATGGCACCAAGACAGGACCGATATTAAAGGATCCCAGGCCCTCTCCTTGCTGCCTCCTAGGTGTGTGCCTCTACAGCTCAGTGAATTCAGTCTAGGAGTCACAAATCATAAAAAACACGCTCTTCCCAACCTGGCTCTTGCCATGGGTATTCTTAGCCCATTTATCTTTGTCTGGGTAAACTTGACTCTACCATACCATGTTTCTGATCTAACTCCCTAAGCTGTTGGATTCTAATTCCAAATTTGTAGTTTAATCTGATTTCCTGGTGCTACTTTTGCTTACAGATTTGGGATATATTCTTCTCTTTTCTCAACACTGAGCTGTACCCTGACTCTGATTAACCTTGGCACCACAAATCTACAGAAAATAGCTAGATTCCTTCTTCTTGTGGTGCCAAAGATCAGGCTGCCCTTTATATTGTCTCTATCATACATTATAATAATTCAGTATGGGAGAACTTCCTGTAGTAGCAGAGAAGTGAAAAGATTGCACAAATTCCCCACAGATAATAATTACAAAAACTGGATACAATTTTAAAAAACAATTATTTCAAGGCACAATAAGGTACCCAAAAGCAGAGAGAATCCAGAAGAAAGTTTAATCTTGGAAAACTTCATCTGGAAAAAGCAAGAAATGGAGATTTGAAGCTTACTGGTCTGTGGTGGTTTTAAAATATTTCCACAAATTTTTTGATATCCTCCCTTCAAAAGACAGAACTTAATCCCTTTCCCCTTCAATATGGGCTGGACTTAGTGACTCACTTCTAAAAAAAAGAATAAAACAGAAGAGAAGGTTTGAAACTTGGAAGACTAGAACAAAAAAGGCACTGAATTCACCATGACCAGGTGGGCTTTATTCCAGGAATGCAAGGCTGGTTTAACATACGCAAATCTATAAATGCAATTCGCCACATAAATAAAAGCAAGAACAAAGACCATATGATTCTTTCGATAGATGCAGAAAAAGCATTTGACAAAGTCCAACACACCTTTATGATAAAAACTCTCATCAAAATAGGCATAGA
>NW_012150596.1:2011834-2015896 GCF_000956105.1 Propithecus coquereli | reverse complement strand
CAATTCAGAGAGGAAGAAATTTAAATGGCAACTACAAATATGAAAATGTATAAAATCTCACTACTTATCAGGAAAAGCAATATTAAAAGGACAGTAGTTTTTCTTTTTTCTTTTTTTTTTCTGACTTGTTAAAAATTTTCACTTTTGCTTGAAGCCCGTAAAATGGTATGACCTCTTTGAAGGGACATTTCTCAGTTGCTATCAAAATGTAAAATTATGCACACTTTTGGACCCAGCATATGTGTGCATATTAAGAGGCAAGGACAAAGATGTTTATTGCTGCATTATTTTTAATAGCAAAAAGTTCAAAATAATCTAAATGCTCATCAGTTGTTAAATAGCAATATATCTATATTATGCAATAGTTAAAAGAAATGAAGTTGGTCTATATGCACTGACATGGAAGGATCTCCAAGGCATATTGTTAAGTGAGAAAAAAAGTAGCAAAACAATTTTTATGGAATGATCTCAATAAGTAACCAAGCAAATTTGTTAGTACATATATATGTAAATCCATAGGGAACAAATTGTAAACATTCACATCAAATTGATGACAATGATTGTTTCAAGAAGGAGGGTGATGGAGGGGTGGAATGTGAAAGGAGTACTTGAACAATTTACTTTCTATACTTGTGAATGACTTGACTCATTCCCAATGGGAATGTATTCGTATATTACTTGTGTAATTTTTTAGACATAATAAAATTTTTAAATACTAAATAAAACTGGGTAATGAGAAGGCATAGGGCAGGGTATTGCTGTTTCTCATTTATAAGCCTTTGAATAATATTTGATTTTTAAAACCATGCACATGGTTTAATTTGATGGGGAAAAAAGTAAAGGTTTAAAAAATGCATTTAAAATACATACTTTATGCAAGGCCTCAAAGCAATAAGTGGCAGGATTGGCCTTCAAACCAAGGTTGTGTTAATAGCTTCTAAAGAAAGAAAGAAAAAAGTAAAAAGGTTTAATCTAGTAATACATTATAACTAAGTGCTCTTTTAGCTTTTACCTATATTAAGAGAAGGATGATTATAGTTTCATAATAATCTATATAATAACCTGTAAATAGTAATCTATTTTAGAAGTTTTAAGTAAAGTCCTTATCTATAAAATGATTTGGAATATTTTCTTCCTTAGTTCTCGAAATTTGGCTCTAAAACTGTTGCAGTTAGGGTTAGTTTGGTGTCATCCTGCCTTGGTTAAATTTCAAGAATGATTCTTTAGCATGATTTGTTAGCAGCTGTCTACTTTAAACATACTGTCTGCTAATTTATATTTCACTTTGAGTCCATCAGATTTAGATCAGAAAGAGGAATGGCTATCTGTTTTGGTTGTGGGTTTGTGTATTTTTCTATGTACGGGGACATTCTTGTTTCTACATATCTTTATTTATAGATCAGCATGTGTTCTTGGGAGTTCCTGAATATAAGACCACATGGTTTTCATTTTCCATTTTCATAAAAATGTTTCTTTTAGTTTCTATACTATGGACGAATAGTAAATGGCAAATTGGCATTCTTATTTGTATGATGCATGAAATGAGTTTATTCTTACTATTAAAAATTAAAATACGCCAAAGAGAAAGAACTTTATAAATTTTTCTTTCAATGAAAAAAATATTTGTTATTGTTTTAAAGGCTTAATACTAGAGCATACAAGGCAAAGGAAGTTAGAATTTAATGTTTAAGAGAATCATGCACTCATTGACCAGGAAACTACAGAGTTACAGTCACTGGAGCTGTTTAAGAGCTTAAGGCTCAAAACAAACACAACATTTAATATTTAGTTAGCATGTATGATTTTCCAAGCTCTTTTATGTAGATTGTCTCATTGACCCTTAAAGCAACGTTCTGAGGTAAGTACTACTATATTTCCCCTGTTAGAGATGAAAAAAACTTAGGCTCAAAGAGGTTAAAAACTTTACCTCAAATCACACATCTAGAAAGTAGTGGAGCCAGCATTTGACTCCTAAGCCTAATTTCACAACCACACTTTTATCCTACTTTAGATACAGATACCAGAGAATCTACATGGCAGCCCATGGTGAGATATGTACATTTTGAGCCCTCTGCAATACTCATCACACCACTGCCATTACTTATAAACCAGTGCAGTGACAAAAAATCAATATTCAATGCCTTTGCCACCACCAACCCCAAGTAAAGGCTCAGTGGATTCTGTTGAAGCTGTAACAGATGGGCGTTTGGGAAGTATATTTTTAATTTTATCTTTAGATGTCAATATTTGTAATTGCTTTTACTGAAATATTACTACTTACTGGCATTAAGCCATCAGCCTACATTGCAGGATAAGAAACAGAAAATTGCTTTAAATTAATGCCAAGAAAGTATCCTCTTTATAAGTGTACAAAGAATAACTTTATCAGAGATTCCAGTATCTAAAAAGTGGGCTCCTTTTGGAAAAAGGAATTTGCTAGCATCTTATAAGATAATGTGATTAATTAATTTGATTAGGTTTTCCTCCTGTCTTTTGACAGCTTGGAATCAAACCACCATCTCATTTCTAGCAATTGCTTAGGACATTTCCATGTGAGGATCTTATTCCTGGTCCTATTATTTTCTATTCATTGAACTTCTTCAATATTTATTGTTATCCCTTTGCAGTGTATTAGTCAAGACTTCTTTGGTTAAAAGCAGCAGAAACCCAAATAACCTTAAGCCATGCCATATATGCATGTGCACACACATACACACACATGCACACACACACACACATACACTTCTAATTGGAACATACAAAGGATTTTGGCTTGATTTTCAGACAGGCCTATCATGGTAAGGTGTAGCCCAGTGGTTCTCAATCAGGGACAACTTGGTCCCACCAGGGACATTTTAGAATGTCTGGAGATGGAGGCGGGTGTTACTGGCATCTAGTGGGTAGAGGCCAGGGATGCTGCTAAATATCCTAAAATGCACAGGACAGCCTCCTACAAAAAAGAATCATTAAGCCTCAACTGTCAACAGTGCCAAGGGTGAGCAACCCTGGGTATGGTCGCACTGATGAGTGGTGGAGCTAGAGTAAATAGGGAGGAAATTAGAATGAAACAGTCCAGGGACTGTGATGTTAGGTTGGCTCTAGAACTACTATAAAGTGGCTTAGGGTTGGCATTCTGATTAGAAGTGAAAAGTTGGAGCTCAGTTTGCTTGACACTGTTGTAAGATTGAGTAAATATTTATTGTGCATATCAAAGAATAGGAAAGGACCCTAAAGCTCCCCAATTCCCACCCTGTTAATAGCACCTCTAAATTAGGATGTTAAACTATTCATAAACTTGGATTTTTAATTCCTAGGACTTCTTCAGGGAGGGGAGGAAGAGAGCAAAAGAGCCCTGGATAGGGAATCTGAACACTTGAGTTCTAATCTCATTCTCCTTCTTTTGTTACTTTGGGTAGGACACTTTTCCTCACTAGGTTTTAGTTTTCTCCTTCGTAAACTGAGGAGATTTGGTCACCTCATTTCTAAGGCTCTTTCTAGCTCCAACACTTGTGAGTTTGTATGTGGTTCTATTAGTTGGGAGTAGAAGACAATAAAGCCTAGGAACATTTTCTATTTTGAGGATTTACTTGGATATATAATTTCTGAACACAGTCAGCCCTGAAAACAGTTACCCTTAAGGGTTAATGAAACTAGTCTATGCTTACCAACTGCTACCCTGGCAAATTCAGGTGATTCCAAAGCTTAGGATTTTATGCAGGGAAAAATTGGGTTAATTGTTCTTCCTGCTGCAGATGCACATGGGATAAAAACTTTGGTGACTGGAAAACAGTAATTTCAGAACTTTTTGAGGTGTTACACATTTACAATGAACAATGTCATTTGATGAATAAACCAAGAGTTTTTTTTTTTATTTTTTTCATTTTTTTATTTTTATTTTTTTTTATTTCAGCATATTATGGGGATACAGATGTTTAGGTTACATATGTTGCCCTTGCCCCCCTTCCCCGGCATAGGGCAGGGTATTGCTGTTTCTCATTTATAAGCCTTTGAATAATATTTGATTTTTAAAACCATGCACATGGTTTAATTTGATGGGGAAAA
>NW_012150596.1:1950251-2011544 GCF_000956105.1 Propithecus coquereli | reverse complement strand
CAATTGTGAATTGTGCTGCTATAAACATTCGGGTGCAGGTGTCTTTCTTATACAGTATCATTTGGTCTTTTGGGTAAATGCCCAGTAATGGGATTGCTGGATCGAATGGTACTTCTACTTGTATCTCTTTAAGATATCTCCATGTTGCTTTCCACAGAGTAAACCAAGAGTTTTACAAATTGTTTCACCGTGTTTAATACCTTTACAGAGGGGCTATTAAAAAAAAAAGAAAGGCTCATAAGAAGAGAATTATTGCAGCGCTAGAGTGTGGGAGTTCTTCTTATCAGAAGAAATCTTTACCATCTCCCTGCCTGCAGGGTTAGTCATGGGCTCAATCTTTGGACCAAAGCTTTATATAGAATGAGTGATGTTTAGTAGAGAAACTTTTATGAGAAAGTTGGAGTGTTCAATACTCAATCCTAAGAGAGCAAAAAAGGAGACCATTATTTGTCTTTGTCACTTGTGCTGAAATCACTATTCAAAGTGAAATGTTTAATGAGGGCTTAGGGAAAACTCTGGACTGGTGTTAGATGCATGAGCACGAGTCACCTCGTATGGCTACACAGGTTGTTTGGTGCACAAGGGCACTTAGAAGAGATGGCAGGTGGAGGCTGAAGTTAACAGTCTTACTCCATTTGGGAAGCCATGCACCTTGGCAGGGGTCTGTGTCTGTGGGGAAGAGATCTTTTTCCAATTCAGATAAAGGCACCATATGCCATTAGGTGATAGAGATGTTTTTGTCAAAAACTGATTGTAATGTAGTATTGTAAGTTCTTATTCTAAACCACAATAGTGTAAATTCTTGAAATTGCCCAGTCAAAAAATTTAATACAGGTAAAAGAAACAGTAGAGTTAACCAGAAAATTTTCTCAGATCAAAAATAATAACCAAAAACTATTTCTGAATACTAGGAAGTCAAAAGACAAGCTGAGGATATGAAAGGGAAGATTTTGAGGGAAGGAAACAAATAACTTGGCAAAGTCTTGCTTCAGCCCTTGAGGCAATAATTAAATATACAGACAGGCGCCCACGTTATGTGGCCCAGGAGGTTATCAATTTGGATATCATACATTCTGTTTTTGAGAGAGACGAATGATACATAAACAAACTGATCCTGAGGGCTTGTTCTAAAAAGCAACTTTTCGGCATGTCATGAGGTCAGTACATCCTCAAGCCAACTTCAAGCCACATCTGCTACATAAAAAGAATTTGAATTTACAACAATGAGCATACGAGGCTGAATCACTAAAGAGAAATAACTTTTTATTTGACCTAGCTTAGATTTTGTTATTCTTGTCTCCCAAGTCCATGACAATTGATAACTAGGAGTTAGATATATGCCAAGTCAGCATTAATAAGAGAACTAGTGCCCATGTCCATTCTGCAGAACGTATAGCACAGATCGTTAAAGATCAGAATAATGTCTATTATAACCTTTTGATTAGAAAGTTTTTCAAATGAAATGATTTTAATTACAGATTTTTCCCATTAAAAAAAAATAGGTATTCTTCAGCAAGTAGCTTAACAACTTAAGAAAAACCATTTGAAATGAAAGGCATAGTGAAATGTTGAAATAACCTTATCTGACTTAATTTGAATGAAAATTCTGATTACTTTTAAGCCATCACACAGCAGATCCATACTCTCCCTATGTTTATATCCTTCTAAACAAGCAGAAAATTCAGATCACACAGTCAGCTAGCTGTCTATTTGCATTCTTGATTGGCATGATGAGGGCTGTATCGCAGTTTGTGAATATCATGTATTACATGAGACCAAAGAGTAGTCTACCCAAACCTGCAGCATGTGGTAGGCAATCAAGCAGCATAAAGGAGATGAATTGCAAGTCCTTTGAGAATGGAATCATTATGAGCTTAACAAGCATCATTCTCACTATATCTATTTTAGTGCTGTTAGTATGATATTCATTGTTGCATATGAGCTGTTTTGATAGCTTTAGATTTACCAAGATGATAAATATTTTAGAGTGACATCTGAATAATCACAAGGATTTGTTATGGTGCCCTTTATTCAACAGTCCATCTCTCGTGCATGGACAAAGGAAAGGTATATTTTTAAGCTAAGCAAGGGATAGAAAGAAAAATCAACATAATTAAATGTAAAGAGTGTCAATGAAATTATAGAACGTCAGAGCTGAAGAGAACTTTAAATATCAGCCAGTCTATTGTTTCTGTCAATATTCTACCCAAGGGCTTCTATGGTAAAGAAAGGGTATTATGAATCCCTGGTAGCCTGGGAGTGTAGTCCCTAGCGGCCAGTAAGTAGCATATTTGAAACATTTTTTGAAATGCTGCTGGAATGTATTTAATCTCTGAATCTCACTTTCCTCATCTGAAAAGTGGAGCTTATAATAGTGTTTATGCCATGAGCTGGATTTTAAGACTAAATGAGACTTATGTATGAAACACTGAGCATATTACCAGCCATATAGTCAGTGCTGAATTAAGAGTCAATGTTTTTATTTTTAATAAAGAAAACACTAATTGTGTTTGCCTCTTGTGAACAATAAGCAAGATAGGGGTGGGTCATGGAAATCGATTAGAAATACTGGCAAGAGGGGGTGGACCCAGGACCTGGGACTTTATGCATAGAAGGTCCATACACCATTACAGCAAGAAGTGACCTGGGATGTCATTCATAAAGCAACTTAAGCTGGGGCGCATGTACACCTAGCAATGTGCTGTAAGTGACTTGAAACCATAGAATAAACATGCAGCACCTTCTGGATCAGCAATTTTATTAGATACTGAGGTAAAGGAAGTGGTTATCAAAATAAACACACATATTATGGAGTAGAATACAGATTTTTGCATGAATCTTTAAGGTAAAACATGGGTCTTCAAAAAATATCACACCCCTTCCCTTGGAAGTTGACTATAAACTGTTTGGCTATTAGGGATACTTCAGTTGGAAAGTAGGAAATGCACAGAAGATGACTAAAAAACCTGTTACATTTCTCTCTTATTTCACATGCACTCATTCAGAGGAAGACCCTAAACTATAAGTTCCCTGAAGCATGAATTTGATTTTTCTTTTTTTATTTCAATAGATTTAGGGAGTACAAGTGTTTGTTGGTACATGGATGAATTGTATAATGCTGAAGTCAGGGCTTTTAGTGTACCCATCACAAGAATAGTGTATTTTTTTAAATTTCAGAATATTACAGGGGTACAAACGTTTTGCTTACATGTATTGCTTTTGTACAGTTTGAATCAAAGTTATAAGTGTGCCCATCACCCAGATAGTGTGCATTATACCCATTAGGTGTGAATTGACTCAACCCCTCCTCCCTGCCACCTGCTTGATTTCCATTGAGTAAACTTCCACATGTGCATATAAGTGTTGATGAATTATCTCTAGTTTAATAGTGAGTACATGTGGTGTTTGTTTTTCCATTCTTGTCATACTTAACTTAGAAGAATGGACCCCAGCTCCATCCAGGTTAATACAAGAGGTATTAGTTTACCATTTTTTATGGCTGAGTAGTATTCCATGGTATACATATACCACATTTTATTAATCCATTCATGTATTGATAGCACTTGGGTTGATTCCATATCTTTGCAATTATGAATTGTACTGCAATAAACATTCTAGTGTAATGTCTTTCTTATGAAATGACTTTTCTTTCCTTGGGGTAAATACCCAAGAGTGGGATTGCTGGATCAAATGGTAGGTCTACTTTTAGTTCTTTGAGGTACCTCTATACTGCTTTCCATAGAGGTTGTACTAGCTTGCAGTCCAACAACAGTGTATGAGTGTTCCTTTCTCTCTGCATCCACATTAGCATCTATTGTTTTGGGGCTTTCTGCTAAAAGCCATCCTCACTGGAGTTGGGGGATATCTCATTGTGGTTTTGATTTCCATTTTCCTGATAATTAAAGATGTTGAGCATTCTTTCATATGTTTATTGGCCATTAATTAGTCTTTCTTCTTTTGAAAAGCTTCTATTCATGTCTTTTGCCTACTTTTTAATAGGGTTGTTTGATTTTTTTCTTGCTGTTTCACTTAAGTTCTTTATAGATTCTGGTTATTAGCCCTTTATCAGATGTATTGCATGCAAATATTTTATCCCGTTCTGTAGGTTATCTGTTCGCTTTCTTGATTGTTTCCTTGGCTGTGCAGAAGCTTTTCTTTTGATCAGGCCCCATTTATTTATTTTTGTTATTGCTGTGAATGCCTCTGGGGTCTTCTTCATAAATTCTTTGCCTAGGCTGATATCTGTAAGAGTTTTTGCAACATTTCCTTCTAGAATTCTTATAGTTTCATGCCTTAGATTTAAGTCTTTTATCCATTGTGAATTAATTTTTGTGAGTGGTGAGAGGTGTGGATCCTGTTTTAGTCTTCTGCATGTGGCTGTCCAATTTTCCCAGCACATTGATTGAGTAGGGATTCTTTTCCCCAGTGCATGTTTTTTGTCTACTTTGTCAAAGATCAGAATGCAATATGAGGATGATTTTATATCTGGGTTCTCTGTTCTGATCCATTGGTCTATGTCTCTTCTTGTGCCAGTACCATGCGGTTTTGGTTTACTATAGCCTTGTAGTAGCTTGAAGTCTAATAAATTGATGCCTCCCAACTTGTTCTTTTTGCTTAGGATTTCTTTGGCTATTCAGGTTTTTTGGGGTTCCATATGAAGTTTAAGGTTGTTATTTCTAGATCTATGAAAAATGACATTGGTATTTTGATGGCAATGGCATTGATGATGTAAATCTCTTTGGACAGTATGGACATTTTGACAATGTTGATTCTTTCAATCCATTAGCACAGGATGTTTTCCCATTTGTTTGCGTCATCTATGATTTCTTTCATTAGTGTTTTACACTTCTCCTTATAGAGATCTTTTTACCTCTTCTGTTAAGTATATTCTTAGGTATTTTATTTTATTTTCAGCTATTGTAAATGGTATTGAGTTCTTAATTTGACTCTCAGCTTGACTGTTATTAGTGTACAGAAATGCTATTGATTTGCATACATTAATTTTGTAACTTGGGACTTCACTGAATTTATTTATTGATTCCAGGAGTCTTTTGGTAGAATCTTTAGTGTTTTCTAGATATAAGATCATGTCATCAGCAAACAGGGATAGCTTGACCTCCTCTTTCCTGATATGGATACATTTTATTTCTTTTTCTTGCCTGATTGCTCTGGTTAGGACTTCCAGTACTATGTGGAATAGAAATGGTGACAGTGGATGCCCTTGTCTTGTTCCAGTTCTCACAGGGGGAATGATTTCAACTTTTCCCCATTCAGTATGATGCTCGCTGTGGGTTTGTTGTATATGGCTTTTATTATTTTGAGATATGTTCCTTTTATGCCTACTTTGTTGAGGGTATTTATCATGAAGGGGTGCTAGATTTTATCAAATGCTTTTTCTGCATCTATTAAGATTATCATATGGTTTTTGGTTTAATTCTGTTTATGTGGTGAACCATATTTATTGATTTGTGTATGTTAAACCATCCTTGCATCCCTGGGATGAAACCCATTTGATCATGGTGAGTTATGTTTTTGATGTGCATTGATGTTCATGAGGGATATTTGTCTGTAGTTTTCATTTTTTTGTTCTGTCCTTTCCTGGCTTTGGTATCAAGGTGATACTGGATTCATAGAATGTGTTAGGAAGGATTCCCTCCTTCTCAATGTCATGAAACAGTTTTAGTAGTATAGGTGCTAGTTCTTTGTAGGTCTGGTAGTATTTGGCTATGAATACATCTGGTCCTAGGTTTTTTTTGTTTTGTTGTTGTTATTGTTGTTGGGAGATTTTCTTATTACTGTTTCAATCTTTCTACTCATTATTGGTCTGTTCAGGGTTTATATTTCTTCCTGATTCAAGCTTGAGAGGTTGTGTGTTTCCAAAATTTTATCCATGTCCTCTAGATTTTCCAGTTTGTGCATAAAGGATTTCAAAGTAGTCATGGATGATATTTTGTATTTCTGTGGTGTAAGTTGTAATGTCTCCTTTTTCATTTATGATTGAGTTTATTTTAATCCTTTATTTCCTGTTTCTGGTTAATATAGCTAGTGGTTTGTCAATTTTTTAATCTTTTTAAAGAACCAACTTTTTATTTTATTGATCCTTTATATCATTTTTTGTTATCATTTCATTTAGTCTTCTCTGATCTTTGTTATTTCTTTTTTTTCTGCTAGCTTTGGGTTTGGTTTGTTCTCTTTTTTCTAGTTCCTTGAGGTGTGGCATTAGGTTATTAATTTTCAATTTTCCTGTCTTTTTGATGTAGGCATTTAAGGCTATGAACTTCCTTCTTAGCACTGCATTTTCTGTATCCCAGAGATTTTGGAAGCTTGTGTCACCTTTGCCATTCAATTTGAAAATTTTTGGATTTCTATCTTGGTGTCTTCATTGACCCAAGGATCATGCAGCAGCAGATTGTTTAATTTCCATCTATTTGTGTAGTTTTGAATGTTCCTTTGGGAATTGATTTCTAGTTTTATTCCACTGTGGTCTGAAAAGATACACGGTATGATTTCAATTTTTCTGAATGTGCTGAGATTTGTTTTGTAACCTAACATATGATCTATCTTGCAAAATGTCCCATTTGCTGATGAGAAAACTGTATATTCTGCTGTTTTGGGGTAGAATGTTCTTTAAATATCTGTTAGGTCCGTTTTTTCTGGAGTCCCATATATGTCCAGTGTTTCCTTGTTGATTTTCTGTCTTGATGATCTGTATAGTTCTGTCAGTGGAGTGTTAAAGTTCCCTGCTATTATGATGTTGCTGTTTATTTATTTCCTTAGATCTAGTAGAATTTGTTTTATAAATCTGGGAGATCCTGTGTTAGATGTATATATATTTAGGATTGTTATATCTTCTTGTTGAATTGATACCATTATCATTATATTATGACCATCTTTGTAATTTTTACCATTGTTGATTTAAAGCCTATTTTATCTGATATGAGAATAGCTACCCCCTACTCACTTTTTGCCTCCATTTGCATTTAACATTTTTTCCCACCCCTTTATGTTGAGTCTATGAGAATCTTTACAAGTTAAATGGGTTTCTTGGAGACAGTATATATTTGGATTGTATTTTTTTATACATACAGCCAATCTTTATCTATTAAGTGGGGCATTTAGAGTGTTTACATTCAATGTTAGTATTGATATGGGAGGTATTCTTCTGGTCATCAAGTTGGTTTTTATTTAGTTGCTTTATTATCTCCCTTATGTTACTGTTTTATAAGAGCTGTGAGTTTTAACTTTTGGGTGTTTTTACACTGGTGGGTATTGATTGTTCTGTTCCATATATAGGACACTTTTAAGCATTTCTTGTATGGCAGGTCTACTGGTGACAAATTCCCTTAGTGTTTGCTTGTCTGGGAAAGATTTTATTTCCCCCTCATTTATGAAACTCAGTTTTGCAGGACACAACATTCTTGGCTGACAATTATTCTGTTTAAGAAGACTAAAAATGCAACCCTAATCCCTTCTGGCTTTTTAGGTTTCTGCTGAGAAATCTGCCATTAGTCTGGTGGGTTTTCTTTTTAAGTTACTTGATGCTTTCATCTCATAACCTGTAGGATTTTCTGCTTCACTTTGACTTTGGTCAGACTAATGACTATGTGCCTTGATGATGTCCTTCTTGCCTTGACTTCTCCAGGTGTTCAATGACCTTCTTGTGTCTGGATGTTTAAACATGTAGCAATACCAGGGAAGTTTTCCTCCATTAATCCCTCAAATAGGTTTTCCATGCTTTTTGCTTTTTATTTTTCTCCCTCAGGGATACCTATGATTCTTATATTTGTTTGCTTTATACAATCCCATATTTCTCAGAGAGATTGCTCATTCTTCTTAATTCCTTTTTCTTCATTTTTGACTTGCTGGGTTAATTTGAAAGTTTGTCTTCAAGCTCTGAAATTCTTTCTTCTGCTTTATTTGGTCTATTACTTTCCACTATATTTTGAAATTCTCTTAATGACTCTTTAATTTCCAGAAGTTCTGTTATATTTTTTTCTTAAATTATCTCTCTTTACTGAATTTTTCATTGATGTCCTGAATTATTTTTTTTGGTTTCTTTGTGTCAGTTTTCAACTTTCTCATCAATTCCATTGTAAACTTGCAATCTATACTCTCAATTCCATATCCGACATTTCAAGGATTTCCTTTTGGTTGGGTTTCATTGCTGGAAAGCTAGTGTGATCCTTTGAGGGTGTCAAAACTGCCTGTTTTTTGATGTTGTCAGAGTGTTCATGCTGGTTCTTTCTCATCTGGAACCTCCTTTTTCAGTTCAAAAGAGATAGCTTTGTGGTACACCTGTTCTCTGCTTGGAACTCTGTTGCTCAGTAAAGAAAGGGAGAGGTCCCTGAATGGCGTGCTTGAGTCCTACTCTAGAAGACTGACCAGGCAAGAGAGTAGTGGATGTGAGCTTGTGATACTGCTGCTATCCTGAATCTCCCCATTCCCCTGTGGTTATCACAACCCAAGCAGGTGCTGAGGAGTATTCGTGTGGAAGGGTAGGCTAGTCCCCAGGCCTAACCTACTCTTGTGGGGGGCAGGGCAAGTCCCTTTCCATGGAGGTGGGTGGCTGTGGGGGTTTATTCTGCCCAAATCCCCTGGGGGTGGCCCCAGTGGTGGCTCGGCAGATCTATTTTATGATGGTAGTGGGTGCTAGGGCTGTGAGGTGAGTGTTCACTCTACCCAGGTCCATTGGTGGCAGTGCTAGCCAGGCAGTGGTGGCAGCTGCAGCTGCGCTACCCACATGACAGTGAAACATGAACGTGTGTTCCACCTGGGTCCTGCAGCAGCTGTGGCTGGGCAGGGCTACCTGGGAAGCAGCAGTGAGCACCAGATCTGTGGGTGTTTGTTTTTCCCAGATTCCCTGGTGAGGGGGTGCACAGCACCCATGTAAGGAGCACACAAAGGTGCCCAGCCTCCTAACTTCCTCCCCAGCTTGGCAGGGGCAATGGGGATGTGGCAGCAATGGATTAACCCGCAAGTAGCATTATGGGGCTGGGATCTCAGAATGTCACCAGCTGTAGTGCCCAAGGTTCAAAAGCCAGTGGGACTTTGCTGTGCCTTCTTTCTGGAGAAGTGCTCCAATCCTGCCAAGCGGGTCACCCCACTTCCCTCTCTTTCACTTTGGATGTCTCCCTTCACCTCTCTGTTGATTCCAAAGGCTCTCTCTTAGCTGATCGATCTCAAGATGAATATCTACTTGCCATTCTCAGTATTCTCCATGAGAGCAGCTTGTGCAGGCTGCTTCTAGTCTGTTATCTTGGCCCCTCCTCTCATGAATTTAATTGCCCTTATTTAAAGTTTTGTTCTCAGCTCTTAGCTCAGTGTTTGGAACATAGTGGAATGGTTGGATAATTGATGGCCATATGGTTGAGGAGAAGGATAGGAGAATGGAGTGACACACTTTGTTTCTTCTCTTTTGTATCTAGGGTCTTAGTAACAGTACTAAATTGATTCACAAATATGTCATGTAAATAAGAAAGCTCTGATCTGGACCGGAGGCCATAGTTAACCTGGGCATCTCAGGCTAGGCAAAAAAGAGATGGATATCCATGGGGATAGGTACCTATGCCCAAATCCCACCCACCCATCCCTACAGTGTCCTCCCCAAATTAGGAAATTTCATAAGATGTAAGGCCATTCATGTTGCTAAGTTAGAACCATCATATGGCAGAGAAGAGAGGGAGGGCAATGTCTCTCCCTAAACCACAAACAATACCTTTTCCAGAAGTACAGCTAGCCCAGTCATCATCAAGATTTGTCTAGCCCCAAAAGTAATATGTTTAGTTTGCCAAACAAGAGGCAAGAAAGGAGCATGCATATGTGTGCATGCAAGTATATGAGAGAATGTCTGTGTATACATGTATACATGTATTACTGAGATTCATTTAAAGTCTATCTTCTTCCCATTTTGGTAGCCATGTGACCTTATGCAAGCTACTTAATTTTCTCTGAGCCTCAGTTTCCTCATTAGTAAAAATGGAATAATACTTGCCCTGCAAATTATATTGACTTCTCAGTGTTGTTTTGAGAAAGAAAATCAAAATTACATGTTTGCGAAGTGATATATATACATACACACACACACACACACACATACATACATACACTTTAAAAAGTTATACAAGTGCTAAAGGAAACATCATCATACATACATACTATGTAGTAGCAGAATCAACAGCACTAAGGTATACTGGCAGACCATTTATCCTTGGTTTGTGGTTATTGTTTTAATTAATAGGGCCAAGAAAAAACCTATTCATTGAAATAAAAAATTACATTCCAAGAGAAAAATGTCATTCTTGTACATTTATTCATATACCTCGGAATGTAGTCTCAAGTATCTAAGATTCCATGACGGTAAGGATGTTGATTGTCTCTTTGCACTCATATCTGTACCACCCCCACGAGGGGCCAGAAGACATTGACAAGACTGTCACTCTATAGGACGCATGAGCCCAAGCCAGGGTTCTCACTACAGACTGACATCCAGCAACATGTTAATTACATATTTCCATTAATGGGATTAATCCCATTGTCTTTCTGGATAACAATCTCTCTTTCAATGCATAGATGTCTTACTTTGTTCTGCACTCCTTAGCAACCCAGCTATGTTCTGACACTTCCACTTCCTTACTAGTCTTGAAGCTTAAAAAAAAAGAAAAGAAAAAAGGTTGTTCTTGAACAACCATGTATCTTCCTGCATTTGAGATTCCCCCCTAAGTTTTTATGATAAAATAATTTTAAAAAGAATTATATTGGCTGGAAACATATAGAGACAGCATACCTGTTTCATGGCAGCTTATTTTTAAAGCCCCATCACATCAGAACAGGATTGACTTCTGTCTTTGGAGCACAAATCAAAGGACAATTTTGCAAACACACCCAGAGTTGACATTATACTCATTTGGGGACAAGGAGGTTGCAAGTATCTAGGTGGAATTCTCCAGAAGGACCTGATTACACACCTCACAGAGCTCTTTTCTACATAGGAAAATACATGCAATGCGATGACAGTCACAGAAAACACAATCTAGGGGAAAACTGAGGAGGAGGGAGATTTTTGAAAATGGAAATTCACTTATTTTCTTCCAAGTCAATAACTGCAAAACTATTCCTGATAGTCTAAAACATTTTACTGGAGTGTGGCATATACAAATATTTCCCCCACAATTCCTTTGCAGATACATAAGTTTTACAATTCCAGGTGAGGAAATGACAAAACACCCCAGGCATGAGAGTGAATTTGAAATAGTAGATACATAACTGAAAAGAAAATGCTCGTCTTTGGGAGAACCAGAGAAGTAGAGATGAGGCCAAGGTTAAGGCAAAAGAATGTTGAGCATGTTAGGGGGTAGCCATAATGTCAAACAGGCATAAATGCTTAAAAGTTGGAATCATGTTTTTAAATTGGTTTTAGAATGGGTAGAGAATAGGATGAGACCCCCAATTAAACAAAGGAATTGTAGGCCACATATTACTAATTTCCACGGACATCACTTCAGCAAGGGGATTCATCTTTAACATTTTGTTGATTTCACTTGACATCTACCAAATTGCTCTTTAAAGTGAATACCACGCACATATCTGCATAATGCTGTGGACCACGTTGTTCTGTCCACTTGCATATACAGAATACTCCTGTACCATGATGTGCCTATAATCCTGAAAAGAATAAAAGGAAAGGCAAAGTTACTGTATTAGTTTTCTATTGCTGAGTAACAAATTACCATGGATTTAGAAGCTTAAAATAACACCCATGTATTATCTCATAGTTTTCATGGATCAGGGATCCAGGTATGGTTTAGCTATATTCTTTATTCAGGGTTTCACAAGGCTGAAATCAAAGTGCTATCTGGAACTGTGATCTCATTTGAGGCTTGGGATCCTCTTCCAAATGTATGGATTATTGTAGAATTTCATTCCTTGTGGTTGTATGTGAGACCCTCTGCTAGAGGCTGCCTGCTATTTCTTTCCATGCAGCCCTCTTCACAAAGTGACAGTTTACTTCCTCAAAGCATCAGAAAAGCAACTCTCTGGCTTCAAATCTCTCCCTCCAGGAAGTCCTCGAGCTTCTTTAAAGGGCTCATCTGATTAGGTCAGGCCCACCCAGAATAATCTCCCTGTAGATTAATTCAAAGTCAAATGATTTGGGACCTTAATTAGATCTGCAAAATCCCTTCACCTTCACCATCGAACATAACCTAATCAGTAAAGTGAAAACCCTTCATAATTACAAGTCCTGTCCACATTCAAGCGCAGGAGATTACACAGAGTGTGCTCATCAGGGGGGTAGGATTATTGAGGGCCATATTAGAATTCTGCCTACCACAGCTAATTCAATGGAAAATTGTCTTTTCCCTGACTTTTTCTTTGCTCATACTAAATGATCTGTAAAAATATTTCTTTATAAAATGTATAAAGAGAACTGAGATCTTTTGAGCATTTCTTATTAATTTTTATTTTAATAAAGTTTTAAACCATTCCAGTACTGTTTTGGTCCCATACCATTTCCTCTCTAGAAAGTCAAGCGTTCAAGCCTTAAGTCTGCAAGCCACAGGTCAAGGGGCAATTTTGCAAACATACCTAGGGTTGGCTTCTATGGGCTTCCTTTGTCAAGGAGACTGCAGTTAGCCAGGTGAAATTCTCCAGAAGGATCTGCTTTCATACCTCACAGAGTTCATTTCTACATAGAACAAAGTAAGAGATGGCAGCCACAGAAACCACAGTTTGGAGAGAAACTGCAGAAGGTGGAGATTTGGGAAAATTGAAGAAAGTAGTGATGCTCATGTGGTAAGGTATAGCTGAGCTCACTGAAGAATGGCCAGTATAAGTGGCAAGTGAATCCACAGGAGGTTCAAGGGTTCACTGTCTAGGGCTTAAGAATCTTTAAGGAAAGAGCCATCTCAGGGGATTGTTTCCAACAGGTGTGTGGCAGCAGACAAGACAGCCAGCTCTCATCTCTTCTGGGGAGATTTAGGGCATCCAGTACTCATTTTGCATGCTATATACTGATGCCCCTTTCATTTCTGTCTCATTGGATATTGGCACTAAGCCCAATAAAGCTATTTCCCTTACATCTTGCACACACACACACACACACACACACACACACACACACACACACAGGCACATGCATACTCAGTGGAGATTGTGGAGCAGCAGCCTGCATGGTGGTTAAGATCACATCTAGATTCAGCATAGACCTGAATGTCGACTTCAATTTACTAGCCGAGTAACCCCAGTTAATATAATTTACCTCTCTGAATTTCAGTTTCCCTAATTGCAAAATGGAAATACATAAACTAATCTCCCAGAATTGATATGAGGAATAAATGAGATACCATAGAAAGCTTCTAACATGCCACTTGTCACATAGCGCATGGAAGTTATTCCTATTTATTAGTAGTATTACGTTGTTCATTCTTGTTATTATATGAAAATACCATTAGGTAAAGCTCAGAGAGAGCTCACAATTTGAGATCAACTGTCCATGTTTGGAGTAACCTGGAGGAGAGGGCAGATGATAGAAAAGATGACTTGACACAAAATAAGGACCCTTTGTCTTCTTTACAGCTTAAATTATGTATAGCCAGCCTCCTGACTCCCTGCTGCAAAAAAAAAAAAAAAAAATCGTCTCTGTTTAATGATAGAGTGCTTGGATACTTAAGGCATTAGTATCATTGATTGAAGGGTTTGTTCTTATCATCATAAATGTCAAGATCCTGATGATTTTTTTTTTACTCCACATTTTTTACCTGCCTTATATCAAAGAGGAAGGAAGCATGTAGGACAAGAAAACAGAGTGAAAAGAAAAGAGCAGTAAGATGGGATTGTTTTTTTCCCCAGTCATTCCTAATTCTAATAAATGTCCTTGCTTTGATTGCAGTTTTCTTTGGTTGCTTGAACTTATTTCCCCCGTTGAAATACATAATGAAATGCTACAAGTCCTCATGGTGAGCTCTGTCGCAGGGGGAACTGCTCATTAGTTCCCATGAGGTCATGGGTATTTATGTCTAATTTACATGGCAGATATTGCAGAGACTTCTCAGATTTGATAGAGATACCAACTAGCAGTCATATGACTGCAGAACTGGGAAAGAAATGAAACCTACATTTGCTTTCGACTCTTTTCATGGCCACTTTGATTCCTTCATGTACACATAACCCAAAACGACTCACTGAAATCACAACACTAGACAAAACAATTTTAAAATATATTGAGAAATATTCTTGTACGATTGCCCTTTGTATAAGGGAAGGGCCAGGAAGGACTGGAACGAGATAGACCCTCCCTTTCCATAGAATCAAAGGAGTGTCCCTAAGGAATGAAATGAACTCCAGCTCCCCATGAGTGACAGAATTCCTTCATTTAATTTAATAAGTGGGTAATATCCTATCTTTTCACATGAATATCTTTGTGTTGTAGGGTTTCGTCATGAAAATCACTGTTCCTCATGGCCTCTCAGGTCTCTTCTAACCTGGAATTGTATGACTTTCATTATAAATTTACAGATGAATTTGCATGGGAGAAAAATCCACTGGATTTTCTGAGTTTACAACTTTTAGGAAGAAGAGTTAAGCCGGTAGGCAGCCCTGAATTGCACCAGGCATTATCCCACACCAAAAAGAATGCTAAGAATTGTACAGCACTTTTCTGACTTGGAGATTTCTTCTCCCTGCCCCTTACTTCCCCCTTGCACTAGATCAAAATAAGTTCACTATGTCCCCCAAAGCCAAGTAGCGTTCTGATTACACGAACTTACAAGTCTTTTCTCATCACTTCAAGTGAAAAATTGTCTTTGTCTTTAACTTCAAGAACAGAACACAATATAACACCCAGCCAGAGTGGGCCCTTCATTACATAGTTCTATGTTCGGGCCTCTTGGAAACCTCTATTCTTCCAGCTAAGAAGGGTAGGGCAGAGTAGAGGATGAGGAAACCATCCAAAAGAGTTATAGAACATCACACTATCTAGTCTGACTCCATTTATTATGCAGCTGGGGAAAACAAGGCCCAGAGAAGAGAAGTGACATAGTTAAAGTCATGCAGCAAATTACTGGAAGAGTGATAGCAATCAAGGATTAATAAAATAACAATGGCCAACATTTATTGAGCGCTTACCACATGTTAAATACTGTCTTAAGGGTTTGTCACCTACTTTCTTTTTCTTTTTCTTTTTTTGAGACAGAGTCTCACTCCATCACTCCCGGTAGAGTGCAGTGGTGTCATCATAGCTCACAGCAACCTCAAACTCCTGGGCTCAAGCAATCCTTCTGCCTCAGCCTCCCGAGTAGCATGGACTACAGGCACGTGCCATGACACCCGGCTAATATTTCTATTTTTGTTAGAGACAGGGTCTCACTCTTGCTCAGGCTGGTCTCAAATTCCTGAGCTCAAGCAATCCTCCCTCCTCGACCTCACCACAGTGCTAGGATTACAGGAGTGAGCCACCGCATCCAGCCTGTCATCTACTTTCTAATAGTATCTTCTTAAATATTTTATCAAATGTATCCATACTAATTAAAAATCTAAAATTTAAAAATCCAAATAAGTAAGTTGATTTATATATACCAAAAATCAACGTAAATTATTATTATCAATGTGTGGAAGTTGTTACATTTCTAATTTCGAGGTTGAGAAAGAGTACAGTGTTTCCAAACTAACCAATGGTTCAAGGAGACCTTGACATTTTAAGACTAGTTGCTGTTCTTATTGTTGTTATAACAGTAATACATACCCACAATAAAAGGAGACAGAGAAGACAGAGATTAAAATACTACAGATTTTTCCCATCTTTTCTCTCCACTTCTCAACAATTGTCTCATTCCTCAGAAGTAATAATTTCTAAAACTTTGTTATGTATCTTTCAACAAATATACTAGACATATTCAGGTATATAGTTATATAGGCCTTTTATGTAAATAAATTGCTCCATATTCCTAAGATTGTGTGCTTAATATTTATTAGACATATATTCATTTCAACAAATGTAGATTATTCATTTTAATGGCTACATAAGTATTCCATAATTTATTTAAACAGTCCTTTTTGATGGACATTTAGGCTATTACCAGTCTGTTGATTTTTTTTTCTCTTTTTCCTGTTATAAATGAATATATGCAATTATATTTAAGAAAAATTACTAGCAGTGGAATGTCTGAGTCAAGGAGCAACTATCCTTTTAATTTTTATAGATACTGCCAGATTATTCTATAAAAAGGCTGTCCAGCTTACTCTCTTACCAACAATGCATGAGAGTAGCCATTTTTTTTACACCATGGTTATTACTGGTTATTAATCCAACCTTTTAATACTTGACAATCTGATGAGGAAAAAGAAATACTACCTCAATAGCGTTTTAATTTGAATGTCCTTAATTATAAAGGAGATTGAGCATATTTTCTATCTTCATTATCAATTCATATTTGTTTTTTTCTATGAACTGCTTATTCATATGCTTTAGTGTCTTCTATTCAGTTTTTACGTTTTCATATCGACTTCTACAAACTCTGTATATTTACAAAGTTATCTCTCTGTTTTGTGTATTGCAAATATTTGTCTTTTTTGTTGAATAGAAATTCAACATTGTTCATTGTTCGTATTTTTTTGTCACGCAGAAATTTCATATCTTCGTTTACTCAAAGTCGTCAACCCACAACTTTTGGACATTGGTCTATCTATTATTATAGCTACCTATCTACCTAAATTTTCCAGTGAATTTAGACTCTAGAAAATGTTGAATAAATTTGCTTCTAAAGAGAAACTCACTTCTGAGTATAGATTCTGAACGGGGTCTTTATTTTGAAAGTAAAATATTTCTTTGTGGAAAAAAATATGGTAAACTTCTAAGAGGTCTCATAATCAGGACAAAGATTCTAAGCTTAGTTTTGTAATCTTTATGTAGAATACTATTAAATTACAGTTCAGAGTTTAATAGTATTTACTGTTGAGGGGAGAAATTCTATGTTTCTATGTGCCATACATAACACTAGGCAACATTAAGCCCTTCCACATATATTATAAACTAACACTGGGAGATAGATATGATGGAGATAGGTAGAATCATGAGATAGGCATAATTATGCTCATTTTTAATATGGAGAAATTGAGGTACAGAGAGGCTAAATAACTTGCTTAAGGTTACACACCTATTAAGTAGCAGAGCTGGGACACAAAGTCACATTTTTCTTACTCCAAGTCTAATGGTCTTTCCAGTAGACCACAGTCAACAAATATTTATTCCTTTATATTGCATTAAAAAAAACTATGCTGGACAGAGATACAGAGATAAATTAAACAGGTCCCTACCCTTAATAAGCTTACAGCTTAATAGGAAAAACATACATGTAAACTACAAATTATAAATAACAAGCAGAAAATCGGGAGAAAAAGATAGAGTTTGATTTTTGGGTACTGAGAAAAAGCTTCATGAAAAACGCATCATTTAAACCAAGTAGCAGAGAATGTGTAGAGAACTAGTAAAGAAGAGAAGAGAAATACATTCCAGGCAAAGAGAACATATTAATAGCATGACCAAAGGCCCAGAAGTAACACATAGCCAGGCCAAAAGTTGAAGTACAAGGTGAGCTTGGGCTGGTAAACTGGACCTGTGCAAAGAATTTTGTTTTTCTGTTTCTTGGGAAATATGAAATAAACTCATCTGATGTTTATGAAGACTTATAATCATTTTTGGTAACCAAAATCTATTAATCTGTGTGTTAAGAAGATATTTTGCAAATATATAAAATGCACTTGCAAAATTAATGAAAAGTGAACTATAAAGAAACATCATTTTCCATGTCTGCAGGAATTTGAACTTTCTAGTGACTTTTCACAAATTTTCATCCCTTTCAGAAAATAATACCTGACATTAAGTGCTCATTCTGTGCCAGGGACTATTTTTTTTTAACATTTTACATGCTTTATTAACTCATTTAACTCAGTATCAATTCATTCAAACCTCCAAATAATCCTTGGAGGCAGGATTATAATCTCCACTTTACAGATTAGAAAACTGAGGCACAAAGAGATTAAGTCAAACCCGAATTTTAAACTTAGGCAGTCCGACTCCAGAATCTGTGTTCTTTACCCCTGTTTTTATACTGTCTACTTAGGAACAACGCAGGCAGCTTGCCTCCCGCATAGCTCCCACATAGGCTGGCCAGCCTTTGCTTATACGTGGTCACTGGTCAGATCATTCTGTTCTGGCATAGCTGAGATCTTCAGAAGTCTTGTCTTCTATTTCACCCAAGCTTGCCTCCCTATAACTATGAAGTAAGCAAACTCAGTTAGCAAATTTCACCCCCCAACTCCACTTCTGTAGGCAGAGTGGTCTACCAAAGATGCCCATACTCTAATCCTTGCAACATGTGACTATGTTACATTACACAACAAAAGGGACTCTGCAGATGTAAGTAAGGTCAAGGACTTTAAAATTATGGAGATTAGCTTGGAGTGACCAGGTGGGCCAATCTAATCACATGAGCCCTTAAAAAACAGAGAACATTCTCCAGCTGGAGGCAAGAAAGATGCAGCAGCAGAAGTCAGAAAGACTCACAGATTGAGTGGGATTCAATTAGTCAATGCTGAAGGGAGGCCACATAGAAAGCACAAGAAGGAATAAGGGCCATATTTAGTAGCAAAGACTAGCCCTCAGCTGATAGCCAGCAAGGAAATTGGGTCTTCAGTCCTACAACCACAAGGAATTGAATTCAACCAACCACCTGAATGAGCTTGGAAGTGGATTCTTCCCCAGAGCCTCCAATAAGAAATATAACCCCATCAACACCTTGATTTTGGATTTGTGAGACCCTAATCTGAGAACCTAGCCAAGCCCAGCCAAAATTCTGACCTACAGAAGTATGAAATAATAAATGGATGTTGTATCAAGCCACTAAGTTTGTGGTGATTAGTTACGGCATCAGTAGAAATTTAATACAATCACCAAGTCTTCTCTTCCCAATTTCTCTACATATTCCTGACATCACAGGGTTTTCATCTTCTTATATAAGAAAATGTGCGTGTTAGAGACACATACTGAAGTATTTAGGGTGTACCCAATGGGGTGCATAAGTTTATATACTATCTTGAGGTTACATAAAAAAAGGAGGCTTGGATCATGCATGGTAAAACAGATTATAGTGGCAAAACAGGTTATGGGAGGGAGAGAAGAGGAGGTTTGGCTAGCAGATGTGGTCTTGTTATGTAGATGAAACCTCACAGGTAGCAGCCCTCTAAGTTAAACTTTCTTATATCTGGTGGAGACAAGGCCTGACTGCATCAATGTAGATTTTCTACAGATGCAAATTTCTTCCACAAAAGACAGCTTTGCAGGGCTACTTCTGTTTGATGGCTCTCTGACAGCCATCTCAAATATGTCAAAGAAATATATTTGGGGGTAAAATATTTTGATTTTCCTCAGTTCCAACCTTGAAACTTTAAAAATTTTCATATTAATAGCCAAGCTGATAGTTTTGGAGAGATTTTGATTAAAGGTTGTTAGATAGAAAAAGACAGAGAAGTGGAAAAACAAGTGAGGATAAGCAGGAAAAAACAAATTTAAATACATCGTCTCATATCTTCTTAAATCAGTCTCTTAGCTCTGAGAATTGGTCAGTTCAGTTGAACAGCTGTGTCCCATTCCAGGAGATAGCACTGTAGATGGGCTAGGCCTCTATATACGATATAGGCAAACAGATCTTTAATGAGAGGCAATTCTATGGAAACAGAAGAGAAACAAAGATTAATGTCTGCAGTAGCCTATAGACAAGTTTTTTAGAGTCTCTGAAACATGTTCAGATTGTAGTAGCAATCTGATAAATTTTACTAGACTATAGTTTGAATCAGGTGTTCAAGTGAACTTTCTGAGGAGTCCATACATCAGCAGACATGAAGGCTGTTTATATATAAGTTGTTGTGATTTCTCCCAAAGTTTATTTAAATTGTCTAGCTTCAGTTTGAAGGGCTTTAAGAAAAGCATAGTTTGAATTTCTAGTGATTCTAAGTCAGAAAAATGGAAGAAAATTTGGAAAATGGTAGTTCAGAGACTTATAGCCAAGAAATAATTTAAAATTCAATCCAAATTGTAGGTAAATAATATAATAAAAACTCAAAAACAATGGACTAAGAATATACTAATGAGTATACTATAGTTTTCTTTTGAAATATAATTTTTCTTTCTCTAGTCCCTCATTTCTACCAAAGACAAATTATAGTAGGACAAATTTATTTGCAAAATAAGTTTTTAGTCTTATTATACGTGGCCTGATTTTTTGCACAAAGTGCAGCAAGAATAGGAATTGGTCATATAAGCTCTTTTTAAATTGGCTTTGCTGGAACATTTTCATAAGGAATATCAGATTAGACTTTTAAAAGCCTTGAAGCTAGGAAGCCAAGCCAAGGATTTGCCATCATACTGTACTTGCAATACCTGTCTGAATTGGGTGAATTACTCTTTTCTCAAGGCCCCAAAATAAGTTAATGTTCCTGCACCTGTCAGAAAGTGACATTCTTTACTTATCACAAGTCAGGAACCTTGTAAAGGAGCCATGTAGACAAGACACCAGGCCAGTCTTTCCAAGGGGCTTTTTATGGGCTCTATAAAGTCAACCTCAGTTCCTCAAAGCAGTCTGGTCACATCTAAAAATATGCTGTTCTAGTCAAATCCTTGTTAAAATAATCACTGTCTCTAATTGTGTCTGGTGACAAAAGAAAACAGATTCTTATTGAACTTGTACAAATAACTATATTGCCATAAATTAAGAATGCTCACAATTAGTTCCCAAATGCTGGAGAAATTAGGTAAAAAGAAAGATATATTCTTCAAATTTCTCACAGAATTATACTTTACCCAATTTTTGTAAGCTATAAAATAGCTTAAAATAAAAATAAAGTTTTCTTGACTCTAGAAAACAAAACATAAAAATCAGCAATGTTTCAAACAAAAAAAAGTCACGAAAAAATTATTTTACTCCTCTATCAGTTCAATTCCATGTAATTAATTCTTGTTCCACTTGATGTTGGGTTAGCAATCCTAATTAATGCATCAGCTTTTTAATTACAGTCATGGAAGTTGTTACCTAATCCAATGGTCTGATCTCCACACTTATCAGAAACATGTATTCAAGAGTACTCATCAAAGTCCTTTCCATTAATTTCCTTAAAGAAGAAGCAAATTTTGAACTTTAGCTAATTATAAACCACTTTTTGAGAAGAATCAAAGTGAAACAATAATTGTGAATGACAAAAGTCTAAGAATGGCAATGGTTAAAGATAAAAGTGACAAGGAAATTTGGTTATTTATGTGTCATACAACAATTTAACATAATAATCATAATTATTACTGATATATTAAGATATATCATAATTTTAAGAATCTCATACAATTTTGAAAACATGTTAATAACACATTTATAGAAATATAACTCAAAGAAAACTAAATGCCATTTCTTTTTTGACAATGCTTCCCATAAGATTTTAACATACCAAATAAGCCTAATATGTCTCTCTTGGACTTCTAGGGGCCCTAAATATCCAAAAACTTTAAGGTCAAAAAGACTGAATTTAGGATTTGAAATTTCATTTTGGAAAGTCTGTCAAATATCAAAGGTTTAAAACACTTGCTCAAAATAGGATCACAGGTCACCGTAAAATAGTAGTCATTCATTTAGGTAAAGTGATAATTCAAAGAATTTAAAAAGCAAAAAACTTTACTCTTTGATAGAGAGGAGACTCGATTTGTCAAACAATCATAAGACCTAATAAAGACACAATGAGGTAAACTGAATCTGTCTGTCCCTCTCCCCCCTCTTTTTTAATGCAGTTTACTCAAAAGGCATACAAAATCTTTTACTATCTCTTACTAATATTACATAAAAATCTTGTTCAAAAGAGAAAACTAAATTCTACCATTATATCAGTGTATTATTATGTTAAAGCTAATTTTAATAACACCTTATAAATAAATCCATTCAATATCAATTAGTTTTGACCACAAGACTTCTATATACCTTTTATAACCTCTTATTTTTTTTAATTCTTTTCCCCAACTTTTTAGATTAATATTTATTAAGTTATATCTATTATTTTTAATTGAAAACAACTTTGAAAAACCTCTAGACAAAATTACTTTTTTTAACAAAAACCACATTTTTATGCCTTTGAATAACCTTTCTTTTTTATAATATTTTCTTTTTTTACCAAAAACATCTTTTACTTTCTTTACACACTTTGCATACATAAATATTTCTCTTATATCTACCAGTTTGAATTACATATATTAATTACAGTGTTAACTCTTAGGAACCCTTATTTGTAGTGAAAAACCTGGGAAGTAAGCAATTTTAATTAAGTACCAGATGCAGTGTCCAGCACAAAGGACAGAGCTGTGAAAACAATACCTAAAGAATCTAATCCCTCCCAGCATGTCCAAGAGGCACAGCTCAGCCAGGGAGGATGGGGCCCAGTTGTTATCCCCAGATCTCACCATGATCACTTGTATAGACCTCAAAATCTAAAGGCTGAAGTCTAAAGACAAGCTCAGAGACAAATTAAGCAAGTATTAAAAGTATCATAGAAGCAGCAGTTTTAAGAACTAAAAACATCTATTAGGGACAGTATAAACCTGTCTAACCAGTAGACCCAGGCAAAATTATCTAACTTAAATTCTGAAGACATTTCTATTTTATTTTATCAACAATTTCAAAACTATATTTACCAAAGATTACTAAAGTTCATAAAGATACGTGAACTTAAAAAGCATTTGGGCTATAACTTATGTGTACTCATTTATTGAGAAATCAATTTGATAACATATAGACAGTATACAAACAGATCTCTACACATGTGCACATAAAGATATAGACAGAGACAAATAAAGACTATATTTTTGAATTTAAAATTTTAGCTATGAGACCAATAAAACTCTCTAGTTTAAAAGGATAGTTGGATTCAAACTCTGCCTTTGTAAATGGAACAAGTTAAAGTTTATCTGTCCCACAGGGCCCAAACCCTTACTGAGTTTTAGAGAGAACAGGGTAATGATTTACATCTCAAAGCACAGAGAGAATTTAAGCTTTGTTAAAGAAGGAGTTTGAATGTGTTAGAAGAAGATTTAAAATGGATGCCAAGGTAACACAAAACCATAGGAATTTACTATGTGATTTTATAAGAAGACCAATTTCATTTAGATAGGTAGTTTTAATTTAGCCTGTTTTCCAACTGGACTACTGAGGTCAGGGTGGAGCTCATTAAGAAACAGAGTCAACAAAGTATTTTTAGTTTTTAGAAGCTAATAATTTACATATATGAAAAGCAGGCACGGTTGGAAGGTAGAACATCTAGAACATTAAAAAATCAAGGATTTCACTTTTACGGTGAATCCTGGGTCCCCAGAAGGAGGGAAATGCCATGGGACCAGGATGTGTAGTGCTTCCACAGTGCACTTTGCTACAAAGACATTTCTCTATGTGTTTAAACCACACCTTTCTTACCTAATCATACAAAGAAATGAGTAGTCCGCTGTAGTAATAACTATTAACTGTAAACAACTGCTATCACCCATGTCCAAAACTGCAGCTCTTGCCAATGACTCACCAGCCCACACCAAGGTCAAGTTCTCTCCTACAATACAAAGTAATCTCTGGTACCCTTCCAAAGCCAAAGAGATCAGGTAACACAATACAAAAGAAAGCAGAGTTTTAGACCTGAGAGGAATCTGTCCACAACTCTTTATACTCCATAGGAAGACAGAAGATCTCAAAAAGGGGGTGAGTGGTATCCCTTTTCATTAGATGTTCCCTCTAGATTCTTTCATGTAGTGCCAAAGACAGCAAAGAGGAAGAAAGACTAGGGAGGAGTGGAAGCAAATGGGAGAACAATTCTTAAGAAAGGAAGAGAACAGAGGGACCAAGTACATAATTTTTTTAAAAGGGTTTTAATCCACTGGGGAAAAATTCCAAAAACAGAATCCAAAGAGAAAAAGTAGAAAATCGCTTTTTAAATAGATAGATGATAGATAGATAGAATATCAGCTTTTAATTAAGCCGACTTTTGACCATAGATCTCTTGTTTGTTAATAAAATGTCCTGTTAGATATCAAATTTTAGCTGGGACAAATAGCTGATATTCCTGGTATGGGGGCAAAGGGAAACTTCCCCTTTACCCCAAAAGTTTGCTGAAAGATCAACTCACAATTAAGGCAGATTAATAAGAGAAAGAGGTTTATTTACCATGCATACAGGAAGAATCACAGAGTGATTACCCAATATCCCAGTGGGGTCCAGAAATTTTTATACACTCCTTTTAGAGAAGTGGGAGAGATGAGGAATAGAGGTAATTCTGTTTGAGCGCAATAAATGGTTGCTAAGGAGAATGAATGGAAGGGGGAAACAGATTGACTTGTAAATGATTCTCTTTGCAAATTAAATTAACCTGAGAAATATGTATTGAAACCGCCTTTACAAATTGATAAAGGGGTGCAAGGTGAGAACTGTGGTAAGGGCCTAGGTAAAAATAAGGCACAGGCCTAGCTAAAAATAATGATAATAATTAGCCATTGTCCTCTTGTTTGCTTCTATATAATTGCCACTCTGGAGCCACATAGCTGGTGGTCATAAAGATTCTTAGCTTCCTCCATAGATAACATCAACTTTTTGAAACCTAATGGTAGTTTCTGAGATATATTCCTGGTCCTGCATTCCAGTGGAACAGCTGATCCACCCAGACCAGTGGCCTATACCAAGGAAATGACTCAACTGATCTTGTGACTCCCTACCCAAGGACCTGGTCAGCAAAGAAGACAATTTCTACAATCCTATGATTCTATGCTGAACCCAACCAATTAGCAGACTCAATTGCTTATGCCAAACTGTCTTTAAAAACCCTGTATCCCAAATTCTCTGGGAGGCAGATTTGAGGAATTCCTCCCATCTCCCCACTTAGCACTATGCAGATTAAACTCTTTCTCTGCTGCAAACCTTGCTGTCTCAGTGCATTGGCTTCCTCTTGGGCAGCAGGCAAATGAACCTGGTTGGGCGACAAAAGTATTATATTTAAAATTATTGGAGCCAGGTCTGATTACATTCTTGATCTTCTTTCCTGTAATATATTGAGATAATAGGGAGGGGAAGGGAAGTCAATTGTTCTTTTTGATGGATCTGTCTTGTTTATGCAGATAGAAGGAAAGCCCCTTCCAAAGTCTGTTGATTTTTAGGGGCCTTTAATTTGAAATACTCTTTATACCAAGGAATCATATTTTAGGGTGAAATTTCCTGAGCTCCTTCACTGGCTTTTGAACTTTTCTACCAAATACACCCTCCCAAGTGAAATCAATAAGCCTTATCCAAGGTTTTGACTTAACCAAGGAGACATGAGATGTCTCTAAAGAGGTGAACAGGTACCCCAAAAAGTCAAAAGTAACACAAATGTCAAACCAAAAGGGACTGATTCCCTGACAAGGTATTGAACCCAGGCTGTGGCAGTGAAAGTGTGGCACTTGATTGGACAACAAAATGGAGTAGAATTTATTATGAATCCTTCAGGGGATCCAAAGCAAACAATTTGAGCTTACAAAGGATTTTAACTTTGTTTTAGGTCAGATTTTTGCTCTTTAATTTTGTCAAGAGAATTTTTAAGGATAGCCATGACACTATTATGTGCCTTTCTTTTAATTTGATGTTCCCATCAATTGTTTAGAATAAGGGATCTCTAATTTTTTTTTAATTTAGAAATTTTAGTCTAATTTAAAGAATCCACCTTTTGGCCATTGACCATTAGCATGTCCAATGGTGTACTTATTCCAATAATTTCTCAATCCAACAGCCTCTTCGTGGAAAGCCCATGATGTAATTTTCCAGGTTTAGAAAGAGGTGTTTCCTGGAAAAGGCATAAAAAAGGCAATCCCAAAGATCCCCTCCAAAAGAAAAAATTTACTCCAAGGAATAGGCTAAAATAGCAAAAGACTCTTGTTGCCACAGACAGTTAAGAATATTTGCCTTTGGTAACCCACAGATTGGTAGGGGGTAACAAGTAACAAGCCACCATTAATCTGTGACACTGGGTAGGCCCTCCTGGGATTGGACTTTCCTAGCACTAACCAGGCCACAAGGGTTGAAATCACAAAAGCTCCTTATGCATGAGACTTCTTCTTAAGACAAATTCTCCTGAGAGCCTGACACGTTTGGAACAAAAAGTTTTAGGTTACCAGCCATTTCTAGACTAGTCACCTGACATGATGCAAAAATCATGTTCCCCAGATGGCAGAGACCAAGACAGAGTACTCCCACTTTGTCACAAGTCAAGCTCTCAAGAACATAAAACAAGATGAAGGGGAACCTTATCTGGTACCCCTCTTGATGACAAAATAACGCAGAAAGACCAAGACAAAGATAAAAACTATTACTGGGAGGAAAGGCATCAAAAAATATGAATATTCATACCACAAAATATCAAAAAGTCACCAGGGTTGCTATACCCAGGACTAGTCCCACAAATTGTTTTCCCCCATTAATCAAAATTTCACAGAGGAAACAGTGATGTTTACCCTCTGCTTGACTGGATTGCATAGAGATGCCAGGAGTCTGGCTGCTAAGAAATTTTATCCTTTTGCCAGCTTGTCAGGTCCTGGATTCCCTTACCTGTTGTTTCCAGAAGAGCAAAGAGACTTTGGTGATTTTGCTCAGTGCATAACTGTAGGAACCAAGGAAAAACTTCCCCTCACTCTGAAGTTTTGCCGAAAAATCAATCAAGTCACAAAAGGCTGATTAATTGGAGAAAAGGCATACACAATTTTATTAGTGTGTACATGGGTAGCACCACAGAATGACTACCCAATCTCCCAATGAGGTGCAGAAGCTTATATACCACCTTGAGGTGACAGAAAAAATGTGGGCTTGGATCATGGCAAAACAGTATATGGTGGCAAAAAGATTATGGGAGGGAGAGAAAAGGAGGCTTGGCTAGCAAAGCTGGTCTTGTTTTTTAGATAAAACCTCACAGGTAGCAGCCCTCAGAGAGAATAAATGGTAAATATTTTTATCAGTCCTTTAAAGGTATCAGACTCTCAGTTAATCTTTCCTAGATCCAGATAAGGGAAGGCCTGGCTGCATCAATGCAGATTCTCTGCAGATGCAAATTACCCCCACAAAAGACAGCTTTGCAGGGCTACTTCTGTTTGCCAGCTCTCTGACAGCCATCTCAAAATATGTCAAAGAAATATATGTGGGGGTAAAATATTTTGATTTCCTTCACCATCATCTTCGGAAATGTTTGTAAGAAAATTTTTCTGTGCTTATAAAAATAGTACTCTGAATACTCTTTTTTTCCCCTTTGTACTATGTTCCATTCTACAGATTTTTTTCTTTAAGCCTGTCTCTAAAAGGACCTTTACAGAAGTTAATGTCTGGAGTAAGATTTGCTTTCAAGATGTGAATAAAGTAGGACAGTCTTGGGTCCTATAGGTCAGTTCATCAAGTATAAAGTCCAATATCTTCTGATATAAAAATTCTGCCTAGCATATCCTTTCATATTAATGGGAGAAATAAAAATGTGTCTACATATGCCAATATTTAATCTTTTGCATTTTTATTTTCTTTTGCTATAATAATTACTCTCTCATTGGAATAAAGAAACTCTGAGGTCATTGCATATAGATTTAGTATTCTCAAAACAAAGTATCTATACTAGTATACTACTTAGTTAAAATAAGAAAACTTTTATGAGTGTTATTTAGAGTTTTCTTTGAAAGAATGGAATATACATTAAAGGATCAATAGAATTTGCATCCACACAGTATTTAATGGCTGTGGCAATCGGTAGTCTGATAAAGCCCTCTCAATGAAACAGAATAGAGTCAAAAAATGGAACCATGTGTGCATTAAAATTTTTTTTTTATTTTTACTTTAGGGTACTATGAGGGTACAAACATTTTGGTTACATTTTATGTCTTTGCCTAAATCAAGCGAGGGTTAGAGGCATGCCCTTCCCCTCTATAATGCTCACCATGTAAATGGTGAAGGCAGTACTTAAAATCAGTGGGAGAAAATGGGATTTTCAGGAAATAGTATAGGGACAATTGGCTACTCATTAGAGAAAATAAAATGTCTCTATCTCATACCATATACAAAAAATAAATTCCAGGTGATTTAAAGAACTAAAATATAAATAAATATAAAGGATACCTATGCACTGTTGGTGGTAATGTAGATTGATTCAGCTACTTTGAAGGAAAATATGGCAATATTTTAAATATGCATACCCTGTAACCCAACAATTGAACTTCTACATAGTTACCCTAGGGAAATATTGATACACATGTGAATAAAAGGAATAAACTAGGATGTTCACTGCAACATTGTTGATAAGAGTAAACAAATTGGAAACAACCTAAATATCTATCAATATAGAATTGGTTAAATAAACATTGGTATATCCATACAATGAAATACCATATAGCAGTTTAAATGGAACAGGTTTGGTTTTTTTAAAAAAGGAAAGAAGAATGTAGATCTATATGTAGCAACATGGAAATTTATCCAAGATATATCATTAGATGAAAAAAAGCTATTCACTGAAGAATATATAGAAAATATCAATTTTATATTAAAATTGTACAAGTGTATATATACATATGATTTTGTAAGTGCAGAGAGAAATATCTGGAAGGAGACACAACAATCTGTTACTGTGATTATATCTGGAGAATAGGTTTGAGACAGAGTCTGAAAGTAATAAAGTATTATTAGAAGATTTTTATGGTGAGAATGTTTTCATTTGATAGTTATGTAATTTTTAAATGATAAAAGCACTCACTGCAAATGATGATACAAGCCCTTAGAATGGTATGTTCCCATCTCCTTCCCAAATTGAGAATAACTAACAAAAAAGGTGATGGAAAGCCCCTATAGAGACTTGAAGTCTAGAATCAATTCTGCATAATGAAGTTCAATGGCAGGGAAACTTGCATGGTAATTCTACTATTCCCACTACCCCTGCCCCAAAATATCTTTTCCAGCCTTTTCTTTAGGACTTTAGTTCAAGTAGGTTCTAGTGTGAAATGCAAATGTGTCATCTACGAGAGAGTAAACTCCATGTTGGCAGGCACCATGTCAGTCTTAATCATCTCGGTGTCCCTGCTTTAGCACAGCCCTTGGTACCTGAATGTGTTTGCTACAAATTAGCTGTAACCTAATTGAACCTATATTCCCACCTCTATTGCCACAAACAAGTACATTCTACCTCTAACACATTTATTCAATGGATATTTATAAAGTCCCTCCTATGTGCCTGGTACTGTACATTTAAATATTTGTTATGTAAATGTTGAATGAATAAAGGAAAAAAACCTATCTGCATCCATTAACACGATAGCATCAAAGTGTGTTCATTTACAAGCTTAGCTAGCTGACTGAAAGGGAAGAAACAGACAAATGGAGACAGCACATTATATAGGCATTGAAGGAAAGGAGATGGGAGTTACATCCTGGGAGGCCACATGAGGAGGGGCACTGGCCTGGAGGCAGGTCCTTCCCCAGCACCTCATTATTGATACCATGAGCAGAATAACACATACCCCTTCCTGTTCATATTCATTCAATAACTTACTGAACAAATACTCTGGCTAGATGCCTTAGTCCTTGCCCTCCAGGAGAGCATATGGCTGGGGGGTGGGATGGAAGGAGTGTGGGCTTTGGGCCAGGTTCAAAGTATTGCTAGTTGGGAGATTCCAGGCAAGTTGCCCATCTCACTGAGCCTCAGTGAAATGAGATGATGGCACCTCTGACAGAGAGTTATTTTGCACTTTTGAAATACTCTCTTGTAAAATGCCTGGTACTTAGTAGGTGTTCAGTAATTGATAATCATAATTAGTAATGATTCTACAGTCTTAAAATCTTACAGCCTAGCTGGGTGGAGGTAGGAAAGGGGGAACGACGCTGAGATCATTACTTCTAATGGAAAGCAGAGTCAAAGAGTCAAATATGTGCTTCAAATGAGAAGGGGACCACAGGTTGCAAACCCAGAGGAAAATGTAGTAACTTTCAACTAAATGTGGGAATAGAAGAAGGCTTCCCAGAGAATGTGGCATTTCAGACTGGGCTTGAGAGGATGAGGAGGATTTCTGCAGGTAGGGAAGGTATAAGGTAGGTGGCTATGCATTCTATTGGCCTATAAACAACAAGATATCACTGTACCAGACACAGAATGAAATTAGTTGGGGTAATAAAGCAAAGGAGAGAGACACAGTTAAGACTATGTCTCTATAATAGTAAACATACATTTTGGCAGTGAATAAATGGATCATCATGAATCACTTGGTTTCTCCAGACTCAGGCAAAGAAAATGAAAAAAAGAATTGGATCTGAATATCAGGATAAAATCATTTTACTAGAAAGATGGTTTTGATTCTGAGACAATCTCCCAAGGCAGAGAAAAGAATCCTTTGCTCGCGCATTCCATTAACTAGAAAATATCTTGGATACATGTGAATCTTTTGATTGCACAATTGAATGAAAACTCTTAAAACAAGAATGAAGAACAGACATTCCCTTGGAAACTGTGCTCTGGCAGTCTGGACAGTAGCCCTGCCCATAGACACTACAGCATTCTGTACAACAGACATAAACTAAATCTTCCTGCCCAATTGGACCTTTACAATATACTGTTTTATACACTGTCTCATGGGTGTGCATTGCCTGACTAGGTTTTAAGCTCTCTGAGGTCAGGAATACTGTCACCTGTCCTTCTCAGAATTCAGGACGACCCCAGACACATAGTCCCCTGAGCTTGTTTTTCTCCACTCAGTCATCTCTCCAGTCCTTCTAAGTCTTCATTACAAGGTGATAAATTTGAGTGAAAACAGGATCGACATTAGCTCATTTGTAATTGTTTTCTGGGTTGCTGCTTTTAGCCCCTGAGTTTATAATTGTCAGGTAGATGGAGAATAGCATCAATTTTCAGCTCCTCTATGATATGCAGCAACAGATTTTCCTCTGAGAGAGGAGGGAAATATAGAACTTGAGCAAATTCCTAAGGGTGCAGTACCGAAAAGTCACAAATGTGAGCAAATTCAACAAGAAAGAGGGGACTGAGTGCGGTGGCTCACACCAGTAATCCTAGCACTCCAGGAGGCTGAGTCAGGGGGATTTCTTGAGCTTAGAAGTTCAAGACTAGCCTGAGCAAGAGCGAGACTCCCCACTCCACCAAAAATAGAAAAAATTAGCTAGGCATGGTGGCACGCACCTGTAGTCCCAGCTACTCGGGAGGCTGAGGCAGGAGGATCGCTTGAGCACAGGAGTCTGAGGTTGCTGTGAGCTATGATGATGCCACTGCACTTTACCCGGGGCCACAGAGCGAGGCTCTGTCTCAAACAACAACAACAACAAAAAAAAAAAAACACAAAAAAAAGAAGAGAGAGGGATTGCCTTGTAGGGTTAGAATTAGGTCATGAAAAAGCCCTGAATCCATCAAAATTCTGCTTTGGGCCTGTGAGCATTAGAGAGAAAAAAACAGCTTCCTTTCTGCCTGAAAGGGCTGTATTGTTTCCTACAACTTTTTGCCAGTGGCTACAAGGAGGATCCCTGAACATTCCAAGAGTGGAATTGATTGGGGAATCGAAGGGTGTGGCTTGGAGGAGAGGGTAGATTATGACTTGTCAGTTGTAGAGACCATCTTTTAGCTTCCTCTCCTTCTTTTCCAGAAGGTTGACTGTACCTTTAATTAACTTTAGAAACTTGTCACAAGGGAGCTTGTTAAAAATGCAGAATCACAGGATCCCCCTTTAACAAGATCCCCAGGTGATTCATAAGCTCAGTAAAGTTTGAGAATCACTGCTTTAAGCCCTCTGGGCCTGTTTCCGCTTCCCTTAAATAGGGTTGAGGACACCCTATCTGTGAGACTGGCTGTGGATAACAAATGAGATAACCTGGGGCAGCAGTGTGCTGGAACCGATTGTTAGATTTTCAGGAGTTTTGCGAGCCAGTTGTTAAGCTGCTGGTAGTTTGAAATTGGGCTATGGTGGGAGTATTTACACCACATACATCTGCAGACCCTACACATCAGGGCTCTTCACTTGCTTTTCAGAGCTCCAGTTTACCTGCACTTCATCCTCGGAGGCTTTTCCAGGTGATACCCAAGACCTATGAGCTGGAGAGTCTGCCATGTCCAGCACATGAAGGACATTTGCAGGTCACTAGGGGTGTTCAGAAGCAGGGACGCCAGCTTGAGTTTGGATCTGGGGTCTGGATCCTAAAACAGGAGAGGTAAGGGCACCAAAAGACAGGCTTCCCAGAATCAGCCAGAGCCTCTCCATGTGGGCTCCCCTCGGCCCCTTGGAGCCTGCACTCAACAGCTGGAGCTCATTACTGTCCCCCTTACCAGTTAGCTGCCGAAAGGCCTCATTCTGTTACGCTGCAGAGGGTCTGCACTTCAGCAGCAAGGGAAGCCTGGCCCAGCGTAGGGCCACTGGGCCCTGTCCGAGGAACCTTTGAAAACAACTTTTCAAATCATTAAGGAAATGAAAATGAAAAACAAACCCGGAGACAGGAGAAAATCCGCCTACTAGCTAGCTTACTTAACACAGACTATACATTAATGGGACATTAAGATTACACGAAAAGGAAAAAAGCACTTTAGCCATCAGCACTGTGGTTCACATAGGGCAAAGATGAACGTTGTAGTTGTGGAACGTTTGTGTGCTTTAACATCTCTGCAAGAGGATAATCTGTCTCTCAGAGGTACCATAAGCATTTTGTGATCCTGAGGTTGCTATGGTGGCTGCTTTTGTGTTGAAAAACAAAGTACTATATAAACTTGGGCAAATCTGCATAAATTATGTGAGGCCTATGGCTCCATGACTCTCTAGTTTGCACATCCTGATCAGTAATTGAAGAAACATGCTTGGACACAGAGCAATGGGGCATGGACGTGTGTTCCGTCAGCAAAGGCACTTCCCAGGTAGTTTCATCAACTGGGCTATTTATTTCCCTCTATTCCCTCTATTATTTCCCTCAAATGGCCATTGATTGCCAGCACACCTTTTCTGGAATTATTTTGCAAGCCTTTCAGGACAAAGGCTATGATGAGGCACACTTGGTATTTTTCAGATAATACAAAGCACAGCCAAGTGAGCATGTTTCCATTTTGATGCACGGAAATATAATACTTTTTCTTTTACTCACATTCAGTCCATATTTGTGACAAAATGAGGTTTTCGTATAAAATAAAAGCCCTGAAACTTACCACTACGTTGTTTCTCTGTCTTTTATCTCTTTCCTCTCTAAGCCACAACATTCCATGGAATCCAGAATCATATTATCACAGCCCAACTTCCTTTTGTCCAAGCAGAACATGTTGCAGTTCTCCAAAAATAATGCAATATTGTCAGCTCCCAGCACCTCCCCACCTTCACCCCCTTTCCTTTTTAGTGCCATTACTTTTCACAAAGAAGTTGTAGTAGAATAAAATGTCTATTTGTAGCTAGTTTGCAGCCTTGGCAAAGGGGTTTGCAGAGTGCCTCAAACATATTTCATATACCCTGGGGCTCCTTGCTTTATCTCAGTGGATTACCAGGAAATGATATTTTCCCAGAAGCAAGATAACTACATGCCAGTTTTCACAGAGCAACGTTGTGTTGTTCTGCACTTTTTGTCCTGATGTCCAAGATCACACCTAAGCCATGCACCTTTTACTCCCTTCTGGAAATGCAGCCAACTGACAATCCACACAAAGGCAACCTCCAGCTGGGAAAGCCACTCTCATCTCAGAGGTGAGTGGAGCATGGCGATGAGTCATGAGAGCTCACAAATGGCAAAACCAGGTGTCTGGGTTTCCAAATGATATTAAAGGGTCTCCCTAACATCACTGGGACTTGAGTGGGATTGAACTCCTGCTCTGTACCAACTGCAACAGGGAAACGTGTGCAGGCGTTTCTGATTTTCCTGTTGCATTCTTTCAGACAGCCAACTTTTACAGAGGGTAGCCATATGATTGGAGCCGGGGATTTCACTTGGCCCTGAGCCACCAGCACTAACACATGTCTAAGAGCTCACAGCTGCCTCACTAGTGGGTTCCCAACACCTTCAGTGCAGATGTGGGCTCTTCAAGTGTGTGATGTCTGCTTATCAAGCTTCTGTGAGAGAAAGCAAGAAACAGAAAAGAACAGAGAGACATGAGCTCCAACAAGTGCCCACTCATAGATGGAAGAATATCCATGAAGCAGGCCCGGCTAAACCCCACACTGCTAGGCATTAGGAAGGTTCTCCAGGGTAGCAGTCCCTGGCTGACTCTTGTTGGTCCCCATCCTACCCCTCCCAGACTCCAATCCTACCCCTCCAAAGTCCCCAAGCCACGGGCAAAAGCAACTTGGCCCCGGAACTAATCACTGCCCACCCTCAACAAAGCTTGGGAAAGTACTTGACCCATTTCTTTGCCTATGAGACCACATTAATAAATTGAAAGTTTCTAATGATAAGCAAGTGATAATAACCAATGGGCTTACTCCTTATCTGAAACCTCATGGTGGCATCTGCAGGCTGGATGGTCAACACACTTTCTAATATGAAGGGCAAAAGACATCTGAGGTCTAGTTCTACTATGTCACTGACATGCTGGCTAACCTTTGACAGGTCACTTTTGCTCTCTGCAGCTCTGTCTTTCCATGTCTACAATGAGGGAAATTGGATTAGAAGACTTCCAAGGTCACTTCCAGTTCTGACACTAAGTGATACTGTGTTGCACACAATGGCTTTACAGCTAGGCTGCCCCAAATGGTCCTGAGAAGGTTCTTTCTGCCGTGTGCCCACCTCAGACCACCTTAGCTGTAATATAAGAAAAGTCTCAGCAATAGGCTGGTGGCAGCAAGAAGCAACAAGCTCAGCCCACACAGCAAGAACTTTTGCCACTGCATGGTATTTTCTGTTAAAAAGTTTCCAGACACATCTGCACAGCACCTAAGACAGAAATCAACGAGAAAACATATGAACGTAATGGGTGGTCTCCTCAAGATGTTCAAAAACATTCAGGATATAAACTCACCAGGTCTATCCTCACTCCCACCCCCTGAAAGAAACGGGATCCCTTTAACACCGGGCCCTGCCTTGGTTTCAACAATCCACCAACTCCAGCGTCTTTAGTTACCTTGTGCCCTAAAATTAGCTCAGTTTTGTCCCCTAGCTCCCAGATCTCCTTGGTCCCAGGCTATGGAATCAATTCTCTGACACAGCTGCCTCTGAAACAGCAGCTGGGTTTAGAACCCACCTTTGCCCTAAGTACTGGAAAGTATGCTCACCATTCAGCCTGTAGACACTACCAGGACATTTCAGATAAGGAGCAAAGAACTGAGATCTAGTTCTACCATGTTACTGACATGCTGGCACACCTTTGGCGGGTCACTTTTGTTCTCTGTTACTCAGTTTTCCCACCTCTACAAGGAGGAATTTGGATTACATGACCTCCTGCAAGGCCACTTCTAGTTCTGACACTGAGTGATCCTGTTACAGGATATGCCTCAGGCATGAAGCAGGGCTGTAAGAGCCTTAGTCTAGAAGTCAGGAGGCTCAGGTTCTAGGTCAAGCTTTGCCACTTACTAGCTGTGGTTCTCCAACTTGTTCAGGTGGCAAAGGACCTTGAAATCATGGGGACCTTTGTGAAGCACCATAAAATAGTGACACCAATTTTTACCAACAAAAACTTTTGCCTTCATTGTATGTGTACATGTCTCTATATCAGAGTAACAACAATAATATCAGCACCTGGAATATTTCTAAGAAATTATATATTAATATTTCTAAGTTTTCTATTCTACTTAATCTCTAGTTCCTGGCTCATTTTTTCCTCTACAATCCATTATCTGTACAAGGTCTTACGTGGTCCCTTTCCCTGTTCCTGCCTTCATCTCCCTGCATTACCACTCTCCTGCACATTCTCCCAGGACCCCTTTGAGTTCCTAGAACATTCCTAACACCCTCCCTTCTCAAGGCCCTTGCACTTGCTGTTTTCTCTGCTTAGAACTATCCTCCTTTTTGCTTCCTTCAGGTCAAATGTCACCTCAGTGGGGTTTTCCCTGGCTACCCCACCAAATATTCTGAACCTCATCCACACTTCCTAGCACCTTTGCTCATTTGCTCACTTTTTTTCTCTTTAGCCTTCATCACTGACAAACTATATATTTTACCTATTTATCATATTTATTGTCTCTTTCCCTGACTAAAGTGTAAGCTCCATGAAGTCAGGGATTTTTGTCTTTTTTTCTGTTTTTGCTTTTTCCACTGCAGACACCACGTGTTTATGGGAGAAAAAATTGTAACTGAAAAATATATGTACTTAATCTGCAAACTGGGAAAGGCTTCCACTATTTTCAGTGAGCAGCTGACATTTCAGTTCAGCTGTGGAAACTTCAGGGATCCTCAGGAGGGGAGTTTGAGCGCCTGGGGTGTAAATGCTCTCTCGCCATATTGCGTGTTCTGACTTGGACTGGCTAATCCTGTCAGCTGCCTTCCCAATTAATAATCCACACTTCTGGCTGGAAACATCCAGTGATATGTTAGAACATAGAGTCCTCTAGAGATGAAAGCAACCACAGAGAATGTTTTCTGAATGCAAAGCTCTGAGCTCGAAGACATTTCTGGCACTATCAGCCAAGCTCACAACCACCCTATGTGATGAGTACCATTTTATCCCTGTTTCTTAGGTGAGGAAACTGAGCCTCAAGGTTAAGGTTTTTTGCACAAGTGCACACAGCTAGAAGGGGTGAGGCAAAGCTTTAAATCCGAGTATTAAACACTGAACTCTACCTTCCTTCTCTCTTATCCCCTATTGTCTGTCTTCTTCAGCTGCCGAAGTCCTCTCCCCACTGCCCACTCCCAACTCTGGAAAATTGTGTTTGGGGATTAAAATATGTAGATGTGATGACAATGATGAATATGTATTTCCTCTTGCAAACAGTCCATTTCTCTCCATGCACAGGGTTGATGAAGCTGGTACAAAATGAAGAAAAGTCAGGAAGAAATAAAAAATAAATCCTCTGCTCCAATTCTAACTCAGTCAATGTACTGGATCCAGTTACATAATCAGAACCCCACTTACTTCAAGTATATTTTTAAAAAAAAGGATACTATCAACTTCTCAGCATTGTTACAAGGATGAAATGAGATAATATTTAGGAATGGGCCAAGCCCAGTGCCTGTCATCTGACAGCAGCTTAGTAAATGCTCGTTTCTTTCTTGCCTTTTCAATCTCATATATAAGCATCCTCTTCTTTGTAGTTACTGCCAACCCCTAGGACTCTGCTTGATGAGTGGCAGGGGAGGAGAACTTCACCACCTTGAGGAATGATTCGCTTTTCCCTTTTATTCGTTGCTTTCCCTGTCACTTTGATTGCCCTTATACTAAACGTATGGAATTTCAAGAAGTGGAGATAACCTAAAAAAAAAATCAGACTCTTCTTAAAAATGAAGAAGATCCAGAAATCCATTATGCTGTAACGAAGACTGCTTAGCATTTCCCTTCTTTTTGATAATTGACCAATGACCATTCAGATCTTAAATGTGCTGATTCTAGATGAGATGAGCTAATAAAAATTAACATTGTCAAAAGCAACTCATGTCAATTAAATAGGAAAAAAGATGAAACCCAATAAAGGATCTTTTCTATGAAAAGATATGTTTCAAAAATTTTAAAGTTTCATTTTGTTGCCATGGTACCAACATTTCCAACTATTTTCAGTTATCTTGAAATACTCAGTAGGGTCAAGTACATCCTATGATATCCAATTGTTTTCCCAGGTTTATTTTAAAGCATCATTCTGTAAATGCAAATGAGTGTTTGCAGACATCTGAGGATTAATACTGAAATGGAAATATTTAGTAAACTGTCTATCTTTAGTATAATACCATACAATAACACTTTGAATTTATCCAGTGCCTTTGTTCTGAGCAGCTCAAAGGGCTTTGAAACCATCGTCTCATTAATCAAATAGCACATTCCTAAGCTAGAGTATCATGATGTGGCTTGTTAGTAGTGTCAGCAGTTCCACTCTGGAAACCACATACTGTTACTAGAGGACTATTGGAACAAAATAAAATGATACAGAAAAAACAATAAGCCTCACAGCTACCTCAATATGCAATTTCTGATACAAATCATGTTCTCTATCAAAGTATTTCCTGGGATTACGCTAAGGCTTTCTATATTCCCAAAGCAGGTATTAGAAAAGAATGCAAAAAACCTTAACTTTGAGGCTCAGTAGTTTCCCAAACTGATAATGGCAAGTAGACTGCAAATAGCAGCAGACTGAGGCCAGGAGGCCTGGTTCTTGTGGAGGCTCTGCCTTTAACTTGCACGGTGCCCTACTGTGTGCATCGTTTCCCTTTCTGGACTGAACTTTCCTCACCTGGGAAAAGAGAAGGTTGAAAGGACCTTTCATACGGTCCTGACAATGAAAAACATTCCACCAAACAATGGGAATCTGCTTGTCACTTTTTATCAGTCTTCTATGTATGTATTAATATCTCCAAAATTTCATGACAAAAGAATTGGAAAGTCCTACACTCATGTTCATAGCAGCATTATTTGCAATAACGAAGAGGTGGAAGCAACCCGAGTGTCTAGAAATAGATGAATGGATAAACAAAATGTCATATATACATATAATGGAATATTTTTGAGCCATAAAAAGTAATGAAACTTTGACACATGCTACAACACGAATGAACCTTGAAGACATTGTGGTAAGTGACATAAGCCAGACAGAAAAGGACAAATATCTTATTATTCTACTTATATGAAATATTTAGAATAGGCAAATCCATAGAGACAGAAAGTAGAATGGTAGTCACCAGGAACTGGGGAATGGGAAAATGGGAGTTATCGTGGAATGGAGACAGAGTTTCAGTTTTGCAAGATGGAAAGAGTTCTGGAGGTGGATGGTGGTGATGATTGCACAACAATGTGAATGCACTTAATACCACAGAACTGTAACTTAAAAATAGTTAAGATAGTAAATTTTATGTTATGTATATTTTACCACAGTTTTCAAAATAAAAATAAAATTAAAAAAATTAAGGTCCCACTGCTTAAGACCAATTTGAAAATGGCAGAGCTAATAAAATCTGAAGTATATTCTATGTGAATCTTAAAAAAATAGTATTTTACCTAAGAAAAATGATTTCTTAAATTTGACTTTGTTACTGTTGGAAAATTAAGTTAACAAGTATAGATGGCAAAGAAAAATTCCATTTATCCATACCATACTATGAAAATGGGTTTGTGCTGACAGAAAACTGCTCTCCACAGCTTTCTGAAAAGGGCTCTTGGTCACTGCTGACTTCCTTACAGAGGGATAAAAAGAGGTCCGGTATTTCACACCCAAGTAACCAATGTATCAAGTTAGAAGCAGCTAATGTGCTATTTTTTCCCAAAGTTGTTAGACTGGAAGATAAGGAGAGAAGGGCAGGTGAAAATGGAATTCACACTTAAAATACCTGAGAGCTGAAGCAGCTTAGAGTTATCATGACATAAATTTGCCATTTGGGGACACTTTAGCCAGAAGATAATTTGAGTCCTGCTGGAGATGCAGCATCTCTTCCACTCTCTGTCCCTCATCCATGCCTGAGGCCAGACAAGAACCAAACCCACCTCGGACTGAAGGAACTTGGATCCTTTCCCCATGATTTCAGTCTATACTATTGGCCTAAATGTAAGCCTCTCGAAAGAACTGGTACTCAGAAAGATAAACCAAGCCATGTGGCCACCTTGTCCACAACCACCCAAATGCAAAAGAAAGTACTGAAGCTCTCCCCTTAGTCCTAGTCTATTTTCCCACATTGGGGAAAAAAAAAAACCTGACAAATAATTCCTGCTGGAAAAGAAGAAAATTGTCACAAAAATTCAGGCCTGGCTGGGGCTGGGACAAAGGCAGGAAATGATCCATAAAGGAAACTTGGAGAAGGAAAAGAAGAGAATGGAAGAGACAAAGGTATTTGCCTTGTTCTCAAAGGAGGAGAGGGCCAAGTTTCCAGGATCTTGTATTCAAGCTCCCGCCGCCTTAGAGAATTGGTTGACGAAGGGCCCTGTGGTAGTGTGCTTGTTTCCTCAAAAGGGAAGGCTAAAGGTTGCCAGGGGAACCTTGGTTCTGTATCTTTCTGATTTGAATGAATGTTTAAAAGCTGCCTGAGTTGAGATTTTATATTAATCACTAAGTGTCTTTTAGGAGAGGATTCGAAGAATTCTCTTCAGCAGATACATTTCAAAAGCAAAGCTAATTTTGGATACCCCAAGTATACTGATTTGATCTTTACAAGTTATATGAATATGTTAAATTATCACATGTACCCCAAAGCTATGTATATCTATTATGCATCAATTTAAAAATAAAAATAAAATAAACAAAGCTAATTTCTCACTGGAAGCTCTCTGAGTGGAAGGCTCAGTTTGTTTAGAAGCAGGGACACATGGTGGAAAGGCTGTATTGAGGAGTTAGATAACCTGGGTTTGTCTTTGCTTGGTCACTTCCCAGCTGTAAAACATTAAGAAAACCACAACTTTGCTGGGCCTCAGTTTCCTCATGAAACGAGGATGATAAATCCTCATCCTCAATAAAGTCTCCACTGCAGGTTTATTTCCAGGCCTTCTTTTCCCAACTTGGAAAAGCAAAGGTGTAGCAGGGAAGAAAGTAATACAGAGCTTCCCCAGGAGATTTTGTACCTGCTTGTTGATGTAATTACCAAGATGAGCTCATGAACATTTTCTTTCACAGAAATCTGCTTTCTGAAGCAGGTGGCAATTCTGAACTCTTCATTTGATAGATGAAGTTTGAAAAGGTTAAGTGACTTGCCCAAGGTCACACAGCTACAAAGTGTGAAGCTTGGTGTAGATTCAAACCAAAATCCATCTGACTCCAAGTTAAGTGCTCTTTCCTCCCCACAAACTAGGTGTAAGAAGAAATGAGCTCAAAAAAGAAGCTTCTTTACCTTTATAAATCGAAAAAGGAAAAGCTAATAAAACAAAATGTTTGGGTTGGCTGTGTTGGAATATGCACACAAATAGCATGAATGCAACGGTCTGGAGATTTCCAGATCAATTTAGCAATGTTTTCCTAAAAAATAGAGTGTACTAAAATGGTGGATAAAATGGATCAGATAAAGTAGAAAGAATATCCCTGTAGGTAGCTAGATTAGTTTAGTTAATTTTAAAGACAATTTCCATTTTTCCCCTTGTTTTGCATCTTCTGTACTCTCATTAAAAAGAAAAAGTCTCCTTTTAGATATTTGCACATCTCAGGACAATGCCTTCCTAATACCTCCAAAGGCACACAACAAGATTAACCAGAAGCTTTAAAGGAAATCTCTATAATATGGCATACAATTGGCTCCACGATGAGAAATGCTTGTTTAATGTGGCTTGTTTTCTTCTTAAATAAAAAGAGCCTATCTTTATCCATCAACCGGTTTGAAAATCAGACAGCCACCATTGCTTATGCTGTTTTAATATTTCTCTACATTTTAAAATTTGCCATTTCTTTCCCATGGCAATTCAAAGGTTTTACACAAAATCCATCACAGCTAAAGTAAAGCCTTCCTTATACATCTTTCTATTCTCTGATGATTAGGGCTGCGTTTTTGTTATGGTAAATAAGTATCTCATAGAAGTCCAGAAAGTCCTTTTTAGTAATCATTTGCAAAGTCGCTGAGGAAAATAATCTCTTTCTAACCTTTATGTTAGGGCTATGTGATTCTTTTCTACAGGAATCCTTGGACCAAGTAGTACAAGATAAGCTTTGTAACAAAGTTGGATGAGTTGGGCTAACTCTGGCATCAAGTAAATGAGTGGCCTTTTCAAGAAGATACTCTTGTTGGAGGAGAAGGATGTTCTGCACAATTAATGTTTGCAAGAGGGTCACTGAGTAGGTCAAATTTTAACTGGTAACAATATATCACTCAACATCCAATGGCAAGCTGATGAAAGCATTTGATTGGCTTCAGCCATATGAACCCAAAAGACAGGAATTTCTGAACCTTGCAAGGAGAGAGGAACAGTGAGGGATAGATAGCCTCTAAAAGGGCTGTAAACCTCCAACAGATCTAAAATTCCAACTCTTCTGCCCTCCTTAAACTGATGGCTAAACAAGTGAGTACTTGTTAGCTAGCCACTTTTTCTAGGTCCGATGGCCAATAAGAGGTCCCTGTGGACAGTGCAAGAGAGTCCAATATTTTCATCTAATTCTGCACCTGAACTGACTCAACTCATTCAGAGCCTCAATATAGCTGGATCTGTTGGTCCCCTGGTACACTGACTCTTCCTGAAAGATGAACTCAGGACAACCTGGGTTTATAGACTTGCAGAATGTCGGAGCTGAGAGAGAATTCAGATTTAAAGTAGAACACTTCCCCCTACCTTCTCGATTTTTCAGATGAGGAAACCAAAGCCCCAAGAAGTGACTTGACAAAGGGCACAAAAGCTTCCTGCTAACTCCAGACACTTAACTATTTACCCAGTTTTATTCCACTTACAAAGAGAAAATACCAAGATGTCTGGTTTAATATTAAAATTAACTCTCTCTCCCTACTTCATTGTTTTGTTTCCAGGAGCTGGAGGAAAGCAAAGCCCTAGGCCCTCTGCCCTCACCCCCACCCCCACCTGAATCCCCAGCTTAGGAGTTCCTGTTTTCTCACTATGCCCTTCCAGCTTTCTGTCTCCTCCCCTCCATAAGGGTAGGTCCAATTACTTGGCAGCCCACTTAGCATAGCAAAGAGCTGAAGTCCAGAAATGTTGTGTGGAGAAACCAGAGGACCCCCAGTTGGTGCTTTGTTCCTCCCAGCTGTGCTTACTTCCCAAGTAGAGCTGCAATCCGCACTGCTGTGACTCACCCCCCCCCACTGCCCGCTCCCCCCCCCCATTTAGGTCAGGCCCCGGGGATACTGTTATTACATAATTTTGCATTATACCTAAATGCAAATAATAACATATGAAGGAGAAAACCTACACCTCTTGTTCCCTTTCCTTCTTACGAAAAATGAGTAAGATCCCGGCTGTTCTGTGAATTGGGCCTGGCCCAGGACAATAGGCTTCTGAGGACAAGGTGATTAGGCCAGCAGTGCAGTGTTTGATTAGCACCAACCAGCTCTTTGTAGAGGGACAATATTAGGCCGTACAGTAACAAGATCACATCTTTTGATTTGGGTTTGCTCCCTCTGTTGATACAATCCATTATCCTGTTTGCCTTTCTTACTACAGCAAGGCATTGCACCAAGAGCTTCAAGGATTTTTTTTATAATAACCTCCAAATCCCTTAGCACCTGCCTTCTGCCAAAGAACCTCCCTCTTCACCTCGGTGCTTTTCTTTGTCCTTTCAACATCACTTTGAATGGTTAGGTAAAGCTATACTCCCATCCCAAGGAAAAAGAAAACTAGGGCGGCAACTACAGGGCTACAAATTTAATAGGAAATGAAATTAGGCAGAGCAATTGAGTCATTGCTTGCTTAACCCTTTCCCTGCTACCCTTGTCTTAGTTTCACCGCACTATCTTTTCAGTCATTTAAACAGATTTGATAAAGAAAAGAAGATAAGTTCCAGAGGTTGGGGCAGCAGCCAAGAGATTCATCATTAGATTTCCTTCTAAAAGGCAAATACCATATCAATTTAAAGACATACACACACAAACAGTATGAAGCCGCTTATTACAGGCCCCCAAATCACCCAATTTCTAAAGCAGAAAAGTGCACCCACCCAAAATTTGTCTGGACTCCCCAAACTTCCATTAATAATCACATAAGATAAATGGAATCTCTTGGATTTAGAGGTCCCTTCCCAACTTTGAAAATGAATTCACATTTGAAAACATTTTACATCAGGCAACTTTCACTAAAACATACACATTTAAATTTTTTTTAAAAAATCTTGATGCGATCATTCATGGCATTTGCTGATAGAACTGGCTCACGGATAAGAAACCAGAGACCATCAGCAATCAGGACGTGTGAGGAAATAATGGGTTGTGTTTTCATGCAGACTAGCAACCCCCGCTTAAGCTCTGGCAGTATTCACATAATGCAGTGTCTTGTTTTCCGCTCTGGTCCCTTCTCTAGCATCTTATTTATGGTTTTGCAAGATACTTCTGCTTAATTATGATTCATCCCAATTTGGACTGTAAATAGAAGGCAAATTAATAATTTAGGATAAAAAAAGACCTGGGCCCTTTTCTCCTCCCTTCACTCCTAGGTCAGCCGGCTCGCTTATGAATTAGTGCTCGAGCGGCCTGAATAGCAGAGAATGAATGTTTGACTAAATCCTCTAAGTATGAAAGCTCTTCACACCATTTGGTCTTGAACTGATCCAATAGCGAGGTGTAACCACTAGTGACAATAAAGCGCCATCTGGCAAAGTGAACTCTAGGCAAACAATGACAAGCAGAAGTGAAAAGAATTGCAATGATTTCCACAAACATGTGAAATACTATAAACTGTGGGACTTAGCAGCTTCTTCCCGAGGCAAGTAAACAAATGCAACACTTCGGTGGCGGCACTGATGTGTGGGGCTTCATCCCTGCCAGCAGGCTCGGCTCCATTTGCATTTAGCTAGGGAAAAAAATGTATGCAGATTGGCGAACAAAAAAATATATAAGCACTACTAACCAGACGTCACTTTTCCTTCACTCTTTACTGTCAGGGTGATGTACTGGAAGTCTTTATTTCTTTCAGCTTGGGCCTCTCGGTGCCTCATTCTCCTTCCAGCCTGTTCTCATGCCTTTCTCATCACCTGCTGAGGCCTTGATCACGGACAGAGCAGACGAGCAGCGGGGGGACAATTAGAGAGGAGTTCAGACTTTGATCATTTGACCATATGTGAATACAACAGCTGACCACATGTTTTAAAAGACAACTAACTTAAATGTATTTAAAAAAAATCACAAAGCAAGCATAGATACTGAAATTTACATTTTAATTATCTGGCACAATGCTGCATTCAACTTTCTCAAAATATTTAATATGGAAAAATACATCTTGTCCCTTCAAAATAGGAAGAGAAAGCACTTTTCTGTGTTTTCTCCCCACCCCCACCTCCGCTCCCCCCTCAAAATGTGTTCCCTTTCAGCAAAACATTTAACCACTGTGGATAGTGAAGAATTCTGTGCTGGAGATTTCAAAAGGCACATTCAAAGCTGCCAAAAGTTGGGCATGATTACTAAAGGTAGATGAAGCTTAAACTAAGCACAATCGTTTATTCTCAAAAGTGTTTTTATAGAGAAAAATCTCTGTTCAGCTCTTCGAACATAAACTAGGTTTTTCTAAGTGAGAGGAGCATGTTCAAGGGTTTAGCCTCACTTCCCTAATTCTTTAAAATGACCACTACACAATTCTAAAATATGTATTCTAAAATGTGTGAAAATAAAAGCTTTGTTGACAATAAAACTATTTAGTTAGAAAACAGTCTCATTGCAGCCATAGTATATGTACGAAGGCTTACTCGTGGTTCATTCTATCAAAACGTTGTCTCTTCTTTCCTGGTTCTCTTTCAACTATCAAAACTGAACTGATTTCAGCCTGGCTAGGTGAAATGTGGACATATGACTATCCACCTTAAAACCCTTTCTTGTGTTTTTGTATGCAATTGATGATTTATCTCAACTTCTGGAGATATAGAGCCCTCCTTATCTTCTCCACCTACTAGATAATTAACATATTCATGAAATGGTTATTTACTCTCAAATAGGAGGATAATAGAAAAATAACACTAATTGTTTTGACAGCAGTTTACTTAAGAGTTATCTGGGAGAACAAATGTTTCTTTTGTAGTGTTAGGAAGACAAGTGTTTATCTATGTATTAAGGTTATTTTTCTTCTTATGGTAGACAAACTAAAGTAATCTTGGGTGTGGGGAAAAAGTCTAGAATAAAGAATTTAAGTCAAATTTTATCTGACATTTCCCAAAATATTTTGATACTCCACTAATTTTTCAGTTGTGAGGGAGATTAGCAATGTGATTTACATTTTAATGGCTATATATGCTAATGTATTTATTCATTATCTGTGCATCATTGTAGTTCTAAATTGTATACTGCCCTTTAATATTTTATAAGTGTCACCTGTTTTACTTCACTTTGGTACCATTTTAAATATAACTGATTTATATCAATTATCAGATGAGCTTTAAACATGGAGATTCTTATTTCAGGGCACAATGCATTTTTACCTTGAAAGAGTTCATTTTTATTACAACTTTTGAAACAAAAGTTCCTTAAAAGGCATATTCCCCTCTTAAGAATAAGTGTCTTTACAGGGGTTTCTGTGTCACCTTGTGACCTTGGGCATGTCATCACCCTCTCTGGGCCTGTTTCCTCCTTTGTAACACAACTTAATTAAACTAGATGGTCTCTAGGGGCTCTTCCAGTCCCAGAATCTCAGATTTTATAATTGCCCTGGCAAAACAAAATCTGCAATCGAACCTTCATAAATCTTATTTCTGTTCTTCAAAAACTTTTCCTTGAAGTGTAGAGAGATAGGTTAATGAGTCTTTACATTTTACCTCCTATATGCCAGGCATTTTACAGATATTATCTCCTTTAGTCCCGATGACCACCCTGCAAAGTAAGCATTATTATCTCCATTTTACAGATGTGGAAACTGAGGGGCACAGCAGTGAAGTATCTTGCAACAAGCCTCCCAGCTAGTGAGTGGTAGAATCAAGGCCTATCATCAGATAAGAATTCTCACCACTACACAACGCTCCCTCACAAAAAGATAATGGGTATCAGAAGACAAAGTTTCTAGTCCTACTTTATCACTGATTTCCTGGGACAAATCCTCTACCTCAATTTCCTTAGCCCATATAGGCACTGTATCTCCAGAATCCTATCACCTACCTCTTGGACAGAGACAAAATAAAGAGAAGGCAAACCATTCATTTCCTCCAGGATGGCAGAAGAGACATCATCCTTCAAATGGCAAGAACATGGAAACACCCTTTCTGAACACAGAATGGCATTTCGTGGTTGAATCGAGATATTGGAAAAATAACTTCGACTCTGGCAGCATTCTATAATGACATTTCTTATGGGTAAAATAGTGTTCTGCAAAGTGGGAGATTTCTGAAAAACATAATTAAATGGCTTCTTTTGACCCAAAACAGAATATTCTGAGAAAGAAATCCTACGAAATGAAAGAAACTGAAAAGTCTGCTCTGCAAACATGCTTTCTTTTTACTTCATATTTACTTAACACTTATAAAGTAAATCCAGAGAAAATCAGCCAGATTTAAACCGAATGGAAGGATCTTTGGAGCCCCTGATAAACTTGTCCATTTCAAACCAAGATTTTGGTAAAAAATTTTTTTTTTAACTTTAAGGCATGCAGAAGTATTCTAAGGAATAGAATACAAAAAAATACATGAAATTTAAAGATCAAATGTGAGGCTTTTTGGCTGGCAGCTTCTTAAAAGGCTCCAAGACCCCCTCAGGAAAACAGACGTGTACTTTCTGCTGCCCACAGCAGTACTCCCTTGGGAACTCTACAGAAACAAAGTGCTAGAATGGCCTCTCCCAAAGGACAAGGGGGGGCTTTGCGAAAGGAATCAGATTAAACTCAGCCACTGAGATGAGGGAGCAATAGACTGGTCCACGGAGCCCACTCATGCTTTTCCCACAAGGATTTCCCAGGCTCTGTGCCAGAGAGGAGGAGTATCCCAGGGGAAGGAAATTAGGAGAGGCGGAGAATTTGGGGTGTTAAGTAAGTGACAAAGATTCTTTGCTTAGCCAAACTTAGTCAGCCTTCGGAATCTTCTGCTAGGCCCATCTGTGCACTTCCTTGTAAAATCTAGTTTTAGCAAAGAACCCTGCTAAATCAGTTTAGCAAGAACTCCTCATCCTTAATATCTGATCACCCTTGGTATTTGATCAGTTTCCTCATTCTCCACCATCCCCCAGGTGATGTCTGATCACCTACCACCCTGGCCTATCTATCTTCAGCAAGAAGCCTGTTGAGTAAGTTTAGCTAGAATCCCCCGAAATCCCTGTTGCTTTCTCTTATTAATTTTCTAGCCTCTGACCCCCAACCCCACTGCTCCTTGGCTATAAATTCCCACTTGCCCATGCTGTATTTGGAGTTGAGCCCCATCTCTCTCCCCCAACTGCAAGAACCTGTTGCAGTGGTTCCTATACCTATCATGATGGTCCTGAATAAAGTCTGTCTTACTGTTCTATAACAAATATCCTTGAAAAATTTTTTTCTTTGACATAAGAAAGGGTATCAAGAGCGATAGATGGGAACTGTTGGCGTCTTGTGCCATTGCTGCAATTTTGTAACTTGAAAAAGTTTGTTATTTTTGTCTTATCTAACTCATCTTTAATAGTTTGCTGTAAAACTTTTCTGGCTTTATTTTGTAATAATTTGGAGGCTAAGACTTCCTTGGAGAATCTGAGGAAGGCTATGAAATCCTTCCCTCAACCCTCAAGAATGCACAGAAACACAAACAACAATTTGTATGCAGTTTCCGGGAGTTCAGGGCCCATCCAAAAATCCTAGGTTAAAAATCCCCGTGGTGACATACTTAAAACAAGTGCTAAGTTAGGATATCAATGCCCCATTTTCAACTATCAGATTGGCAGTAGCAATGAAAGGCTCAATGATTCCCACTATGGAGAAACAAGCAAGTTCACATGCCACTGATAGGAGTATAGATTGGTGATAACTCTTTGGAGAGTTCTTTAAATGCACACACTCTTTGATCTAACATATTCAAGGATGGGTGACAACTTCAATGTATATTATTAGGAGGCTGATTAGGTAAAGACTGGAATATCCATATTTGTGGTAACAATGTTTGTTGCATTGTTAAATAATGGCACTTTCTCCTGTCCCTATAGTCATTGTGGTGAATGGCTGGGGGTGAGGGGTGCAGAGTTGGTGGGAAGACACCACATATCAGAGTGTTGCTGAAGTCCACACTACTGTTTAGTTGCTGAGTTACCTCCATAAAAGGTTATTTATGAGAATAAGAACACTAGCCTGGGAAGGAGGGCTGTACTATTTAGGGCATACATTTCAATAGTATTTTGTTTTGATTTGGGTTGTTTTTTGTTTGTTTGTTTTTGTTTTTTAACAGATGGAGTCTCTCTCTCTCTCTCTCTCTCTCTCTCTCTCTCTCTCTCTCTCTCTCTCACCCAGGCTGCAGTGCAGTGGCACAATCATACCTCACTGCAACCTCAAACTCCTGAGCTCAAGTAATCCTCCTGCCTCAGCCTCCTGAGTGAGGCATGTACCACCTCACTCCGGCTAATTGTTTTTTTTAAACACAGGGTCTCAGTATGTTGCCCAGGCTAGTCTCCAGCTCCTCCTGGCTTCAAGTGATCCTCCTGCCTCAGCCTCCCAAAGCTCCAGCTCTCATTCTTAGATCCCCTGAAGTGGATTTAAGGCCACCAGGCTGTGAATCCTTGCCTTAGGCTCAAAACAAAAAGTCCTTTTGAGAGGGAGATAGAAGGAAAATAACTATAGGTAGCTGAGGACAGAGAATGCTGCATCTAGACAAACAGATTTTTTTTAATTCCTGACCTAAGACCTTTAATGAAACTTTAAAGATTGCCCAGAAACCCTAATGACTTACTTTAGAAATCTCTTTCCTATGTTTCATGCATATTTATATCTCCTACCTTTCTCAGCTATGACCTTGCAACTTAGCTCATTGAGAAAATAGGAGTCATCAAATAAGAATGACTCCTCTTTCTATTATCAACCTACAAACTGAACTACACCTAACCCCATATCTTCTTGCTACAACTGAGGAAATGCCCCTCCTGTCCAAAGCCAACCTTGCCACATGTGCTTCTGAATTCCTTGCTTACCAGCTTTTCCCAGGGTTACAGTAAGAATAAAATTAAAACTCAACCAAAGACTTTAAGGATAACACATGATTTGATTTAGATTTTAAAGATAACACTCTTATTGCTGTGCATAAATCTGAGACAAGAAAGAAAGCTGGGAGACCAGATATTTATTGAATACCTACCATGTATGTGACAGGCACTACTTGGTGCTGGAGACAAAGTGGTGAGCAAAACCAGTATGATTATCGTCTCATGGAGTTTCCAGTCTGATGGGGAAGCAAAGGAGTGAGGTAAATGGGGCTTTCAAAACTCAGACTCCACAAATGTACAGAATCAAGCGAATCAAGGGAACCAAATAATAGATTCCACACTCTCTCCTGAATAACAATATGTGAACCAGAGAAAACTTTTAAAGTGTGAGCAAAGGAAAAAACACTAAGAGGAAATGTACTAAATATACTAGTGCTTTAAGTAGTGTATAGAAACCAAAGTTATAGGAAATTTTAAATTTTATTTCATTTTTTGTTTTACATATTTTCTAACATGTTTTTCTCTTCAATAAGTTTGAAAACCTTAGATGTATTAAGTACTTCATGTAGAAACATAAAAAATACTGTTGAGAAATAGAAAAAAAAATCCTAAAATTCATATGGAATCAAAAAAGAGCCCAGATAGCCACATAATCCTGAATAAAAAGAACAAAGCTGGAGGAGGCATCCACTACCTGACTTTAAAATATATTGCAAGGCCATGGTAACCAAAACAGCATGACATTGGTATAAAAACAGACACCAAAAACATATATTAGGGAAAAGACATATTCTTTAATAAATGGTGCCAGGAAAACTGGATATTGATGTGTAGAAGAATGAAACTAAACCCCTATCTCTCACCATATACAAAAATCAACTCAACGTGGATTAAATACCTAAATGTAAGACCTGAAACTATAAAACTACTAAAAGAAAACATAGGAGAAACACTTCAGGACATTGATCTAAGCAAAGATTTTATGGCTAAGACTTTAAAAGTACACATAATAAAAACAAAAAATAGCCAAATGGGACTATATTAAACTAAAAAGCTTCTGCACACCAAAGGAAATAATTAACAGAGTGAAGAGATAACCAGTCGAATCTGAGAAAATATTTGTAAACTATTCCTCCAAGGGGCAAATATCCAGAATATACAAGAAACTCCAACAACCCAACAGTAAAAGAACAAATAATCTCATTAAAAAGTGAGCAAAAGGGCTGGGCATGATGTCTCACACCTGTAATCCCAGCACTTTGGGAGGCTGAGGTAGGAGGATTGTTTGAAGCCAGGAATTTGAGACCAGCCTGGACAACATAGTGAGATCCTGTCTCTACAAAAAATTTCTTAAAAAATCAGCCAGGTGTGGTGACACATGCCTGTAGGCCTAGCTATTCAGGAGGCTGAGGAAGGAAGATGGCTTGAGCCCAGGAGTTTGAGGCTGCAGTGAGCTATGATCATGCCACTGCACTCCAGCCTGGGCAACAGAGGGACACCCTGTCTCAAAAAAAGTGAGAAAAAGAAATGAATAGACATTTCTCAAAAGAAGACACAAATGGCCAAGAAGTATATGAAAAAATTCTCAACATCATTAATTATCAGGGAAATGCAAATTAAAACCTCAAGGAAATATCATCTTACCCTAGTTAGAATGGTTATGATCAAAAAGACAAAAAATAACAGGTACTACCAAGGATAAGGAGAAAAAGCAACTCTTATACACTGTTGGCAGGAATATAAACTAGTACTGCCACCATGGAAAACAGTATAGAGATTTCTCAGAAAACTAAAAATAGAGCTGCCATACAATCCAGCAGTCCCTCTACTGGGTATTTATTCATAGAAAAGGAAATTGGTATATCAGAGGAATATTCCCCCCCCATGTTTATTTCAGCACTATTCATAATAGCAAAGTTATGGAATCATCCTAGGTTTCCATCAATGGATAAATGAATAAAGAAAATGTGGTATATATACACAATGAGATACTACTCAGACTTTAAAAAGAATAAACTTGTGTCATTTGCAGCAACATGGATGGAACTAGAGGTCATTATATTAAGTGAAATCAATGAGGCACAGAAAGACAAATATTGCATGTTCTTACTCATACATGGGAGCTAAAAAAGTGTATCTCACGAAGACGGAGAGTAGAACGATACATACGAGAGCTGGGAAGGGTGTATGGGTGGGGAGGGAAGATGAAGAAAGGTTAGTTAATAGGTACAAAGGTACAGTTAGATAGAAGAAATAAGTTCTAACGTTCTATAGCACAGTAGGGTGACCATAGTTAATAACAAGTATTGTATATTTCAAAATAGCTGAAAGAGAGGACTTGAAATGTACCCAACATATAGAAATGATAAATAATTGAGATGATGGATATCCTAAATATTTGACTTGATCATTACACATTCTATGCATGTAACAAAATATCACATGTGCCCCATAAATGTGTATAACTATTATGTAGCAATATAAAATAAAATTTAATTTAAAGATGTTATTGATATATTGTTAAATGAAAGGAGCAGTTTATTTTAGCATGACTATAATTACATAAGCTATAAGTAGGTAGACAAGGATTTGTAGAATGATGGGTGAAAATGAAATTAGCTGTGCTAGGCTTCGAAGTCAGAATACTTGGTTGGGCAAATTTCTTTGCTATCTCTGTACCCCTGTCTGTCCATTTTCCCATCTGAAAAAGTGGTAATAATTATTTTTACCTCATAAGGTTGGCATGAGAATTAAATTAGTTAATATATTAAAAATGCCTGGGCAGAGCACAGATCTTTAGGGTATTGCCATTGCTTTGTACCATACTGTAATGGTGAATACAAGTTATTTTGCATTTGTCCAAACCTATAGAATGCACCACACCAAAAGTAAACCCTAATGCAAACTACAGACTTTTGGTGACACTGGTAAGTCAGCATGGGTTCATAAATTGGAAGAAATGTACTGCTGTAGTGGAAGATGTTGATAGTGGGGGTGGGAGTGCCTGTGTGGGTCAGGAGGAATATGGGAATTCTCTGTACTTTCTGCTCAATTTTGCTATGAACCTAAAACTGCTCTAAAAAATAAAGTTTATTTTAGAAGTGCTCAGTACTCTGACTGGCACATAGGAAGCATTCAGTAAATGTCAGTTATTATTTTATTACCATAATTATTGTATTATAACATGTTCTGGGGCCTGGTAGGTGTTCAGTTAAGTGTTACTGATGAATACTTGCTAATATCGTTACTTTCTCTCCCTTTAGACCACTGTGCTGAGCTCCAGGGCTGATCATCCAAGAGGAATTCCCACTAATCCACCTGCCCCACCTTTTCCATTGTCTCTCTGTGGCCCCGCAGTGCCTAGTAGTTGCCGCTTAGGCTTCCCTAATGTAATTATCTGTTTTTCTGCCTATCTCCACACCACTCCATTGCAAGCTCCCTTGGGGCAGTGATGTTCCTCATTTCCCTCTGTAACCCCAGCTCCTAGTTCAAAATATGGAACCAAAGCAGAGTCAATAGGGGTTTCACTAGATGAATAAATGAATGAAAGAAGAGCAAATAAATGAACAAATAAATAGCAGGTTCTGTCACTGCATACTCAGTCGAGTTAATCTGAGCACAGTCTGAGTAGTGCTGGTATTTCTCGCTCAGTGGCCTCTACACTTCCAGCTTCCAGCTAATGGGTATAAATGCCAGCCAAGCATTGCCAAGGGGGCCTTTCCCTGCTGGGGAGCATTTTATTTTACAGTTCCCAAAAAGCAAGAGGGCCATTATTGGAATTTGTGCTTATGAGCCCAGATTTTAAACTCCCTTTATTTCTACCACCCATACCACATATAGCAGCCCTGAGATTGTGGCCTAAAAGTGGGCAGCCTCTTTCTGAGCCCTCCTCACAGTGAGATTGTCATTATTATGCTTTGCATGGAGTATTGAGGAGAGTAGAAGCAAACTCTGCAAGATTTTCCAAGGAAATGATCTGTATTTTTTGCCACTTAAGCCTACTCCCATCAGTGGAGAGTCCCAAATAAAAAGATAAAGACTTCCACACTCCTCTCTCTCTGTCTCTCTCTCTCTCACATGCACACACACACATACACACATCGTTACATATATACAGTGCAAATTTGTGTGTGTGTATACACACATGTACATGGCATGCAGCTATGTTGCAATATTACAATTCAAAATTATTTTTGTTTCTATTTTTCAATATTTTATATTTCCCAATGTGCTCACCATAGGAGAGACTCAATGAAAATAAAAGAGAATTTGACGTAGAGATAGAATGAAGGAGAAAAATCATCATAAACATGCCATCACATGGAGAATAGATGCATGAAGATTTTAAAAAATAGAAAATGATCTGTGTCTTGCTTCCCTCCAAGCTCGAGCAGTCTATGTCCAGAAAGGTAGTCAGGGGAATGTAGAGGAAAGTTCCCTGGGAATTGGGAACTGGACAAACTGGGTTTGACAACTGTTTCTGCAAATTATTTAACTTCTCAGACTCTCAGTTTCCCCATATGAGCATACTAATGCCTACTTCACAATGTCACTGTGAGGGTTACATGAAATGTTTCCAAAATATGCAATGTGGAGAATTTTTTTAATGTTGTGTCTAAAATAGAGGTTCTCAAACTTTTGAATTTGAGAATACCTTCTTTTCTTTTCTTTTCTTTTTTTTTTTTTTTTTTTTTTTTTTTTTTTTTGAGACTCTGTCACCCTGCCTAGAGTGCAGTGCTGTCATAATAGCTCACAGCAACCTCAAACTCCTGGGCTCAAGCCATCCTCCTGCCTCAGCCTCCAGAGTAGCTGGGACTACAGGAGTGTGCCACCACACCTGGCCAATTTTTCTATTTTTTGTAGAGACAGAGTCTCACTCTTGCTCAGGCAGGTCTCGAACTCCTGGGCTCAAGCGATCCTCCTGCCTCAGCCTCCCAAAGTGCTAGGATTATAGGCATGAGCCACAGCACCCGGCCTGAGAATACTTTTTAATGTGAAAATATTTCATGAAGTCCCCCCCATTTTTCCACATAGTATAGTAGTTGATAGTGAAAATACGTGACAAAGAGCAATTATGCACCTCACATCTACTAGGATGGCTTACCAAAAATAAATAAATAAAATATTAATAACAAATGTTGATAGGAATGTAGAAAAGTTGAACTGGAACCATCATACATTATTGGTGAGAATGCACAGTAGTACAGCCACTATGGAAGACAGTTTGTTGATTGTTGAAAGTTAAATATGTAATTACCATATGATCTAGCGATTCCACTCCTAGATATATACCACAAAGAATTGAAAACAGGAACTCCAAATAATTGTATATCAATGTTAATAGCAGCATTATTCACAATAGCCAAACTGTAGAAACAACCCAAATGCCCATCAACAGATAAGTAGATAAACAAATTTGGTATATCCATACAATGGAATATTATTTAGTGATAAGAAGGAATGAAATTCTGATACATGCTACAACATGGATGATCCTTAAAAACATTATGCTAAGTGAAATAAGTCAGACGCAAAATGACAAATATTTTCTTGATTCCACTTACATGAAACATCTAGAATAGGAAATTTCACAAAGACAGAAATAGATAAGAGGTTATTAGGAGCTGGAGGGAGGGGAATTGGGGAGTTGCTTAATGGGTACGGAGTTTCTGTTTGAGATGGTGAAATAGTTTTGGATATAGATGATGGTGACAGCTGATCAGTATTGTGTTGATTGTGTGGATGCAATTAATGTCACTGAATTGTACACTTAAAAATAATTTAAATGGCTGGGCACTGTGGCTCACATCTATAATCCTAGCACTCTGGGAGGCTGAGGCAGGAGGATCGCTTGAGGTCAGGAGTTTGAGACCAGCCTGAGCAATAGCGAAATCCCATCTCCACTAAAAATAGAAAAAATTAGCCAGGTCTGGTGGTGCATGCCTATAGTCCCAGCTACTCAGCTAGGCTAGGCAGGAGGATCACTTGAGCTCAGGACTTTGAGGTTGCAGTGAGCTAGGATGACACCACTACACTCCAGCCTGGGAGACAGAGCCAGACCTTGTCTCAAAAAAAATGGCAAATTTTATGTTATATATGTTTTATTGCCATTAAAAAAAAAAAAAAACAAAGACGCTACTATGAATTCAGTAATACCTCACATATAAATATGAGATATATTGATTATTCAATTTCTATATGGATTTATGAGCCACTTATGTGAATTCCATGTGAATTCTATGCCCCCACCCCCACCACCCACCTACCCACAATAAAGAACCATGGATATAGATCATTTGAGATAATGCAAAATTTACATCTCAAATGTCTGTGTAACTGCCTCAATTATTCACTTTGTGGTGAAAACACAGACTTTGCCATTGGAGTTGGGCACAAGGCTTTATACATGGCAGATATTTATTAAATGCTTCCTGAATAAATGGGTCTCTGTGGTACAATATCCGGGCACCAGTTCATATGAGCCAATTAGAGAGTTTGACAATGAAAGAGTATGTGTGCATGCATGCATGTGCGTGTGTGTGTGTGTGTGTTTCGGGGAAAAGGGGAAGTAGGTGAGAAACATTATAAAAAACAGAAAGGGCCTGCCCTCAAATCCTGGCTAATTACTTCCATTCAGGAGAAGCACCAAAGATGGAGCAGCCTGGCACTTGCCCCATGCTGATTCCTGCAGGTGCAAAGGGAGGACTACTGCTAATGCGACAGAGATGGGCCATGCTGCACATGGTGCACAGATAAACAGGTCTTGAGCCTTCAGAGCTGTCAGCCTAGTGCCTTTCATGAGCCTTAAAACTGAATCAGAGAGAAAACAAAAAAAGGTCACTCTTGAGATCTGCAGTTCCTGCCATTGCCCGAGGTAAATATGAAGCATCTGGGAGAAACAGAGCCTATATTCAAAAGTTTACATAAAACTGAACAGGACAAGGAGGTCGGGGGTTGGCTAGAGATGTTTCAGAATAAAAAAGGAGAGAGAATATCCTTTCAAAATACATTGAGCACTTCTACTATTCACCATTCAGTAACAGTTGATGGATCTAAATGTCTTATGGTGTCACCAGTATAAACACCACCAAACATTACTTTGAAAATATTCTTTTTTTTCTTCAATCTTTAAAAATGAACCAAAATGACAAGCTGATTTCTTTGGCCTAAATGTGTTTGCTTTTTCCTCTGAATTTCATGTGCATGTGAAATTCATTCAAATAAAAGACATTGTTGATTAATTTTATTAATTTTTAAAATTGTTCTGAATACATAATAGCTGTATATCTTTCTAGGGTACATGTGATGCTTTGATACAGACATGCAATGTGAATTAATCAAATCAGGGTAATTGAGGTATCCATCACATCAGGCATGTATCATTTCTTTGTGCCAGGAACATTCCAATTCCACTTTTTTAGTTATTTTAAAATACACTCTAACTTATTGTTGATTATAGTAACTTTGTTGTGCTATCAAATATTTTTCATTCTATCTAACTATATTTTTGCACCCCTTAACCATTCCCAGTTTATTCCCCCTCCCTGCTATCCTTTCCAGCCTCTGGAAACCATCACTCTACTCTCTCTCCCTGCAGGAGATCAGTTGTTTTTAAAATTGAGATCCCACATATGAATGAGAACATGTGAGATTTATCTGTCTGTGATTGGCAAATTTCACTTAACATCATGTTCTCCAGTTCATTCTTTTTTGTGGCTATATAATATTCTGTTGTGTGTAGGTACCACAATTTTTTTTTATCCATTCATGCATTAATGGACATTTAGGTTCATTCCATATCTTGGCTACTGTGAATAGTGCTGCAATAAACATGGGAGTACAGATATCTTTTCAATATACTGAATTCCCCTCCTTTGGATATATACCTGGCAGTGGGATTGCTGGGTCATATAGTAGTTCTATTTTCAGTTTTTTGAGGAACTCCCATATTGTTCTCCATAGTGGTTGCACTAATTTACATTCTCACCAACAGTGTAAGAGGGTTCCCCTTTCTCCACATCCTCACTAGCATTCATTATTGCCTGTCTTTGGATAAAAGCCATTTTAACTGGAGTGAAATGATATTTCATTGTAGTTTTGGTATGCATTTCTCTGATGACTAATGATGTTGAGCATTTTTTCATATACCTGTTGGCCATTTGTATGTCTTCTTTTGAGAAATGTCTACTCAGATCCTTCACCCATTTTTTAATCAGATTATTTGATTTTTTTACTATTGAGTTGTTAGAGCTCCTTATATATTCTAGTTATTATTCCCTTGTCAGATGGGTAGTGTGCAAATATTTTCTCCCATTCTGCAGGTTGTCCCTTCACTTTGTTGATTGTTTCCTTTGCCGTGCAGAAGCTTTTTAGCTCAATGTGATCGCATTTGTCTAACTTTGCTCTAATTGCCTGTGCTTTAAAGGTATTACTCAAGAAGTTCTTACCCAGACCAATGTTTTCTTTACTAGTTTCATAGTATCAGGACTTAGATTTAAGTTTTTAATCCATTTTGATTTGATTTTTGTATATAGTGAGAGTTAAGTGTCTACTTTCATTCTTCTATATTTGGATATCCAGTTTTCCCAGCACCATTTATTGAAGAGACTATCCTTTCTCCAATGTATATTCTTGCCAAATTTGTTGAAGATAAGTTCACTGTAGATGTGTGAATTTATTACGGGTTCTCTATTCTGTTTCATTGGTCTATGTGTCTTTTTTTATGCCAGTACCATGCTGTTTTGGTTACTACAGCTCTGTAGTATAATTGGAAGTCAGGTAATGTGATTCCTCTAGTTTAATTCTTTTTCCTAAGGATAGCTTTGGCTATTCTGGATCTTTTGTGGTTCCATATAAATTTTAGGATTTTTTTTCTATTTCTGGGAAGAATGTCATTGACGTTTTGATGGGGATTGCATAGAATCTGTAGATTTCTTTGGTTAGTATAGGCATTTTAACAATTTTGATTCTTCCAATTCATGAACATGGAATATCTTTACACTTTTTTGTGTCCTTTTCAATTTCTTTCATCAATGTTTTATAGTTTTCATTATAGACATATGTCACTTCTATGGTTAAGTTTATTCCTACATATTTTATTTTATTTGTAGCTATTGTAAATGGGATTACATTCCTGGTTTCTCTTCTAGATTATTTACTGTTAGCATATATAAATGCTACTGATTTTGTATCCCACAACTTTAGTGAATTTCTTTATCAGTTCTAATATTAAATAGTTTTTTTGTGGAGTCTTTAGGTTTCTCTAGATATAAGATCGTATCATCTATAAACAAGGATAATTTAATTTCTTCCTTTCCAGTTTGAATGCCTTTTGTTTCTTTCTCTTGTCTGATTGCTCTAGCAAGAACTTCAAGTTTTATGTTGAATAACAATGGTGAAAGTGGGCATCCTTGTCTTGCTTCAGATCTTAGAGGAAAGGCTTTCATTTTACCCAATTCAGTATGATACTAGCTGTGTGTCTGCCATATACAGCTTTTATCATGTTGAAATAAGTTCCTTCTATACCCAGTTATTTGAGAGTTTTTATCTTGAGGGGATGATGAATTTTATCAAATGCTTTTCAACATCAATTAAAATGATCATATGGTTTTTGTCCTTCATTCTCTTGATATGATGTATCTCATTGATTGATTTGTGTATATTGAAACATCCTTGCATCCCTGGGATGAATCCCACTTGATCATGATGAATAGTCTTTTTAATGTGTTATTGAATTCAGTTTGCTAGTATTTTGTTGAGGATTTTTGCATCTATATTAATCAGTGCTGTTGGCCTATAGTTTTTTGCTGTTGTGTCTTTGTCTGGTTTTGGTATCAGGGTGGTACAGGCCTTATAGAATGGGTTGGGAATATTTTCTCCCCCTAAATTTTTTGGGATAGTTTAAGCAGGATTGGTATCAGTTCTTCTTTGAATGCTTGGTAGAATTTAGCAGTGAAGCCATAAGGTCCTGGGCTTTTCTTTGATGGGAGACATTTTATTACTGCTTCTACCTCATTACTTGTTATTGGTTCATTTAGGTTTTGGATTTCTTCTTGATTCAATTTTGGTAGGTTATATGGGTCTAGGAATTTATCCGCTTCTTCTAAGTTTTCCAGTTTATTGGCATATGCTTGCTCATAGTAGTTTCTAATGATCCTTTGGATTTCTGCAGTACCAGTTCCCTGGATTACCAGGTAAAGTCTCTCACTGTCTTCCCTCACTCTCTGTGGTGGGCTGCTAGAACTGAGGGAGGAGGGACATGGGCACTCCCTCACAACCACTAGCACCAGTTCACACCTGAAGCCAGCCCTGTCTCACCCAAAGCTTGTGGTGACTGTTGCCTGGCTACCTCTGATGTTTATTCAAAGCCCAAGGGCTCTATAGTCAGCAGATGGTGAATTCTTCTAGGACTGGGTCCTTCCCTTCAGGGCAGCATGTTTCCTTCTTGTGCAAGGTGAGTCCAGAAATGCCATCCACGAATTAAGGTCTGGGCTCAGGGGCTTTAGGAGTCTGCTTGGTACTTTATTTTACTGTGGCTGAGCTGGTACCCACATTGCAAAACAAAGTCCTCTGAACTCTTCCCTTTCCTTCCTCCAAGTGGAAGAAGATTCGTCCTGAGCTGTACTGCCTGGAGTTGGGGGAGGGTTGACAAAGGCACTGGGTTGGCCACAAACACTGTTGTCTCACTGGGTCATGTGCACACCAAGCCCACTGGCTCTGTGCCAGCACAGTCGCAGGAATTGCCCAAGGACTGCAGCCTTTGTGGCCCAACTACTTTATGAATTCAGTCCAGGCCCCAGCCTGCTTTTTGTCAGCTGACGGTGGGGCTATCCAGAACTTGGGTTTTGGAGTGGAGGATTTCTCTCTGCCTTGGCTGGTCTGAATTCTCCCTCCATGGCTACTGTCAGAATTCTGCCCTGTGCTGTGTTCCCCCGTGACAGGGTGACCCTGAGTGTCAATGCAAAGTCCCACAAGCACTTCATTCTCCCTCCCCAGGGCACACAGTTTATCTCTCCACTCAGTGTGCTTGCACAGCACTACAGGGGGATTGCGGAGGGATGGTGTAGGCAATGCAAGATTATATTTCTGCCCTCTTCAGTGCCTCTTTCCTTGATATAATGTTAAAACCAGGTAGTATGACCACTCACATTATTTTTGGTTTTTCTGAAGGTGCTTGCTTGAGTGAATAGTTGTTGAATTTGGTGATCACTGGAGGTTTCTCTTTGACCATCTTGCTCCCCACTTCCTTTTCTGATCTCAATAAAGCTTAATCTATTAATAAAGGAAGTACATTTTTTATAGTTAGAGGAAAATCAGCCAGTACATGAAATTCTGTTAAGTGATATCTATTTTTCCACTTATATACATTATAGGATTGGAGACTTATTTGAGGCAAAATTGATCCCTCTACAAAATCAAATTGCCCTTTAGAATACAGAAACTCTTTAAATAAAACACTCAT
>NW_012150596.1:1945049-1950186 GCF_000956105.1 Propithecus coquereli | reverse complement strand
TCTGAGTGTGCATAAATAAAGGTCTGAAAGAGTACATGACTTTTACTGCTGTATCTTCTGAGAAGGCATGTGAGATGAGAGAAGTTACAGTAAGATATAAACAGAGACTTTTACTCTGTATTCTTTAAATTTTTTCACAATGAGCATATATTACTTTTACAATTAATAATCTAAAAGTAAAGACAAAAGACGTCCCATGGGGAAGGGTAAACTGGTAAAATGTCACCTATTATACCATGCAAAGTAAGTCACAGTTTTTTTTTCTTTTTAGAAGATATCAGAGAGAATAGTATCATGAACTCCAATGTACTCATTACCAGCTTCAATAGTTATCAATTCCTGGCCAGTGTTGTTTCATTCATGTTCCCTAATTGCTGTATTTTGGATACTTGTCCTTTCCAAATATCATGTTGAAATTTGATCCCAAGTTTGGAGATGGGGCCTAATGAGAGGTGTTTGGATCATAAGAATGGATCACTCAAGACCAGATTGATACCCTTCCTGAAGGAGGTGGGGAGTGAGTGAGTTCTTACTCTGTTAGTTCCCATGAGAACTGATTGTTAAAAAGAGCCTGGCACCTCACCTTTCTCTCTCTTGCTTCCTCTCTCACTATGTGTTCTCTACACAGCCAGCTCCCTTTCACCTTTTATGAATGGAAGCAAACTGAAGCCCTCACCAGAAGTAGATGCTAGTGTCATGCTTCTTGTACAGCCTGCAGAACCATAAGCCAAATAAACCTCTTCTCTTAATAAATTACCCAGCTTCAAAATGACAGTGATCTAGCACCTCTTACACTTTCCTGGATTAAACTTAAGCCCATTATCCAAAGTGGGGCACCACAAGAGCAGCAGAACGCGATCCATTTGTACTCACCATCAAATTGGTATTAAATAATCAACACATAAATGCACGTATCAGAACAACATCTATTGGATGCTGGGGAAGGGGGAGGGCGGTGAGAGGAGGGGGGAGGAGGGAGGAGGGGAGGGGTATTTGTATACACAAGGAGGGCAATGCGCACTGCCTGAAGTATGGACATATTTGAAACACAGACTTGGCGGGGGGAACCAAGGGCAACACACGTAACCTAAACATCTGTACACCCATAATTTGCTGAAATAAAAAAAAAAATTACCCAGCTTCAGGTATTCCTTTATAACAAGACAAAATTGACTAAGACACTCATTCACTTAAACACACATAGCTAAATTTGTTAAAGTAAATCCCAAACATTATATAATTTTATCTGTAAATGCTTTATACATTTTAGCTGAAAATTAAACTAAAGAACAGTACAAGCAACTTTTCAGGATCATATTGAGTTCCTGAAGATATGTTTTCAAAAAGTATGAGAAGACAAGTTTTATGAGGATGGTAATGTGATTCTAAGAATCAACATTGGCCGTCTTATTCATATACTATTAATATATCATTCAAATCTAGTCCACTTAATGAATAACTAAGAAAATGGAGTTAAATAGGGCAGAAGCAAAAAACAGCAGATAAGTTAGAAAAATGAGTTTAAAAAGATACATTTCTTCATTAACCATTTCTGATCCTTAAAGCAAAGTGTGGAGATACTTGCTTTCTTGTCTGTTGAGTCTTCATAGCTAGGTCTAAGCATTTGAGAGAGAAAAAATAGTTTCTTGAACCTGACAAAATGACTGATGAATTATTCATGTAGTCATTGAACTGAAATCTGCTACCTATGGCTTCCCTGAGCTTCTCTGTGACACATAAATATAATGCCAAGTATGCTTTAAAATTTAAGCCAGGGTACTTGTAAATTACATTGTCCATATTACCGGGGCTGAAGACTTTAAGTGCCCTCCCTCAAAGCTGAGGAGTGGCCTAGGTAGATGACCAGGTCTGCCTTCCCACCATACACCCCTATTCCCACTCGAGAATCAATTTATGGCCTATAGCTACTGAGTTTAAAAATACTACCTGTTCTCTTCAGAGCACAAAGAGCCCTTAGTCTAGGGATGCTGCCCCAGCTCACAACCTCTAACATTTTCTCCAAATGCAAAAGTCTTTTGGCTTTAAAATTTCAAAAGTTATTTTGGGTCTTTTCATTAGGCTAATGAAGCTGGCTCTGAAATAGTTACTCTACCATCGTCCCTGATGTGTATTAAAGTACATCCAGCAGCCTGGACATTTGTCTAACGATGGGCTTATGTGAAAGGTTTTCACATACACAATCATTCATTTCATCCACATAATAATTCTGCAGCACAATTGTGGTAGGCGCTTTTATCGCCATTTTACAAAGGGGAAAAAAGAAGCCCACACAGCAAATTAAGTGACTTGCCAATAATCTCACAGCTACAGGAGATAATAGGTTTGAATCCAGGCCTTCTCCTTTCTAGTCTACTGCCCTTGCCACTAAGCCAGATATTGGCAATTTCTAGGCCAAACCCAGCCTCTGGGCATGTGCCACCAACATCTAAAGATCAGGAAGATTTTCAGAAAAAATATCTGGATTTTCAGTTTCTTTTTAATAATGATAGATAGTACCCACACAAGGCCCACATTCCCAAAGGGCAGTCACTTGGCTGGGGTTAAAGAATTTCTAGCCTCTGAAGATGGGACACATACTCTACATTTTATCCCCGTCTCCCCTCAGCCCACTTTTTTCATTTAAGTTTCTGGCCTGGTCTCCACAGGCTTTTAAGACTCTGGCTTAAAAACAAGCTAATAAGCTTCTTGCCAAATTTGATTTTGGAAACTTTCATGCTAAAAATACGTGATGGCTATATTGCTCAATCTGCTTTCAGTTTCTTCTTTTTGTGGCACATAAGCAAATAACAAGCCCCAAATCATATGAATTTAGACCCTTAGGCTGTGAGCACATCCTAAGTGCCACATTACAGACTTGACTCCTGCGGTGACTACAATGATTGCAGCAATTTGGATACTTAGGGAATCTCAATTTGTCCTCATTAATTTTAAGTTGAATGCTCTTGAAAGTAGACTTTGCTGTTGCTTGGTCATTAGAATACTTTTTGATGAGGAGGATGATTTACCAGAAGTATGACTGTCAATGATATCTGAGCATTCAACAATCTGCTAGGAAACCCAACAAAAATAGACACCAAATAAACAGGTTAGTAAGTCTCCACTGCAAGGAAACAACGTTATAGACTCAGAATTGCCCACAGTTGAGTTACCAAACTGGACAAATAGACAAATGTTCTCTTCCCCAGTGCTGGTCAACCTGTCCCCTCTCACCTCCAATGCAGCAAAGACTCTCTGGCAATGCACTCTGCATGGAGCAGGATCAGGAGTTAAGGGGGGTTTCTGTGGGTCTGTCTACCATGAGCAAATGATAACCAATTGCTCTCCTATTTGGGGAAAAAGTCATAACTGTTGATATCTCTGTGCCTATATAAGTCAGCAGGTTTCCTTGTATGACAAATGCAATTCATACCACCTTCCCATTTCTTTCATAAGCCTCATAATCATAGTCAGCACTTACTTCTCAATAACTCATCAGATTATACAAATTATGTAAGTTTGACACTATTGTGCTACTCTAGCTATGGCTCTGATTGTTGATTTTTTCAGGATAGTATTTGTTCCAGTGGAAAGAATCATATTCTAATGAGGGCATGTGAAAATGTTGGAAGAACCAGATTGACTTTAAAAGGATAATCAGAAATAATTCCTTTATGTGGATCCTTTAAATATAGATCAAAAGACAAAATCAGGTAATAAGGGAGTCATCCTCAGTCCCTGTCTTAGTGCATTCAGGCTTCTATAATAAAAATATCATAGACTGGGTGACTTACAAACAACAGAAATTTATTTCTTACAGTTCTTGAGGCTGAGATGTCCAAGATCAAGGCACATTCAGTGTCTGGTGAGGGTCCACTTCCTGAATCATAGACTTCTAGTTTTTCGCTCTGTCATTACATAGAGCTTTCTGGTCCCTCATTTATAAGGGCACTAATGCCATTCATAAGAGTTCCACCCTCACATAACCTTTTTGCCTCCTAAAGGCCCCACTTCCAAATGCCATCACATTGGGGATTAGATTTCAACATATGTATTTGGGGGAAACACAAACATTCAGTCTGTAGCAGTTCTTTTGCTTCTGGGCTATTTAATATAATGAGTTTACTGTGGAGCAATAAACAAAATATAATAGTTGTCCTCAAGGGTCAATACCAAGATGCACCCGTGACACTAAAAAGTGGCCACACTCAAGGTGTACCTCAAAGGGTCACCTCAATATATAAGTATGTAACTCAAATACCAATCCTTCTGAAAGTTGAGTGCAAAAGCCTAAGTTCTATCCCTGATATTTGGAGAAATACCCTGGTTGATATTGAACCTGAGAAAGCCCACACATCAAGTGAATTAGAGTCATGGAACTTTGGCATAGATATGCCCAAACATTTCCCTAATGATTTATACCTATTAATTTATATGCATGGAATGCTCTGGTACATTCTATCACTTTAGAGTATTCAATGGCTGAAGTGCAAGACAAACTGATTAATTTTAGTTTTTTACGATGGTCAATTTTATGTGATAACTTGACTGGGCCATGAGATGCCCAGAAATTTAGTCACCCAAATATCTGTGTATCTGTGAGGATGTTTTTGGATGAGATTAATATTTAAATTGGTAGACTGAGTAAAGCAGATTGCCTTCCCCGATGTAGGCGGCCCTCATCTAATCTGCTGAAGGGTTGAATAGAACAAAAATGCTGAATAAGAGAGAATTCCTCCTGCGTAACTGCATTCTAGCTAGGGCATCAGACTTTTCCAGCATTCATACTCTAACTAAAATAGCTTTTCTTCAATATTGCCAGCTTTTGGACTACAATTAAATCATCGGTTCTCCTAAGATCTAATTTCCAGCAGATCTTAAGACATCTCAGCCTCCATAATCATGTGAGCCAATTCCTATTGGTTCTGTTTCTCTGGAGAACACTGGCTAATACAGGGAGTCTCTGCCTTCAAGATTACCTTGGTGAAATTAAACAAGTACAATAGAAACAAGACAGATATAATAATTTGGCAAATTCCACCAGAGAAATACAGGCAAAAGACATATGAGAGGAGAGACAGAGAGAGAGAGATATCAGGTTCATTAGAAAGTTTTAGGATATTTGCTTTTTGCTACATTT
>NW_012150596.1:1942795-1944999 GCF_000956105.1 Propithecus coquereli | reverse complement strand
AACTACAGAAAATTTATAAATTTTAGAAATAGATTGATACAATTAAATTATTTATCATGTGTCCACTTTGCTAGGCATTGAGTAAGTTACTATGAAATAAATAAGGATGATCAAAACATTGGACCTGTCCCTTAAGGAACTTACAGTCCAGTCAGACATTTATGGGAGCTTCATATTGGATCAAAAGAGATGCATACCATAAAATACATTAAAACTATTCAGATAATAGGGAGACCACTTCTGGCTAAAAAATATCAAAGAAAACTTCATGGAGGAAGTGGCATTTGAGATGGTTCTTGAAGAATTAAAAGTCCTAACACATGCAGTTATGTAGGAAAATGCATTTTAGGAGCAGAAACCAGCATGGGCAAAGGCACAAGAGTGGGAATGTAGAGACTTTTCATAGGGAGAAGTGAGCAATTCAGTCCAGCTGAATTGTCAGGTCCTTGGAGAAGTAAGAAACAAGGCTGGAGAGATTGGCTTGGGCCAGATTTCAGAGTCACAAATGCTAGGCTAAGCAATTTAGACTTTATTGATTAAATGTTGGAGGGACACTGAAGAGTTGGATCAGAATTGTATGCAGGAGTCACAAGGAGTCTAAGCTAGCAGACAATCCTAGAAGAGAAATAATGAAATTCTAAACAAGTTTGAGCAGATTTGCCAGTGGGTTGGAGATGTTAAATGAAGAATAGAGAAGAATTAAAGATGGGTCAATATTAGACTCTAAATCTCTAAGAGTGGGATGATGCCTTTGATGTCATCTAGTCTTGCTCTCTGACTCTTCAGATGAGAAATCTGAGGATGAAAGAGGTCAATTGATTCATCCAGAAAGCAAGTAGGGAAGCCAGGACTAGAACCAAGGTCTCCTAATTCTCACCTGAGGACACCATAGAAACAACTAATAACAATAGGGAGAACAGGTTTGGAGGGAAAGATGAGGAATAGGTTTTGAATTATTTGAATTTGAGATGCTTCTACAACATCCAAGCAGAGACATCCAAAGCAATTAGCTATGCAAATTTAGAATTAAAATCTGTAGACCCACCTTTGACTTCTTCAGGAGTCCCATCTCTCCATTTTTCTCTCTGCTATAGCTTCAGCTCTTCTCTTTATTTTCTTATAAAGATTAAAGATGCTTATACCACTCTCATGTTAACAATAAAAAATAAAAATACGCCTATCATTGATTGATTGATATATTCATTCATTGAACACATTTTTATTAAATGGTTCCTGTGTATCCAGCACTAAAAGACAAAGTCATAGCAAGTCAGTTATGGCTCTTGATCTCATGAAACTTGAATTCAAAGACAAATTTTGAGTAAGAAATTTACAAGAGGGTTGAAAGTAGTAAAGATGCTAGAGTGGGGCTTTATTATACTATTATCCTTACTTTTCAATACTTTTGAGGTTTTTTTTAATAATACTGAACATTTTAAAGAAAGGATGCTATAGGAATGTATAAGAGGGGGATTTAACCTCAGTCTCAAGGTAACTATCATTGAAGACTTCTTGGTTGAAGGAAATTTTAACCTGGGCCCTGAAGGATGACTAAGAGCTAACACAAAAATGGGTGGGGTGAAAAGAGTATTTTGAGATAAGCATAATAAATGGAAAAAACCTTGAGGCAGGAAAAAATTGTCTTACTAGCAGTTAGATATTCAGTCATTAGTGTAATGGGATAATCAAAACTCAGGGGACTAAGAGTCTTGCCCAGCAAGGGAAAGGAGAAAGACAAACAGACAAAGACAAAGGCACAGAAAGACAGAGAGAGAACTTACCTAAAGATGAGACCTCAAGGGCTTATATCTTTAAGGTTAAGAAGGGAAAGAGATCATTTTTGTGTCCTATGGTCAAGTATACACAGTTGGCCCCTTGTATCCATGGATTCCACACTCACGGTTTCAATCAAACATGGTTCAAAAATATTCAGAAAAAACTAATAAAAATAGCAATACAACAATAAAAAAATACAAATTTTAAAAACAGTTTAACATAACTACTTAGATAACATTTACATTGTATTAGGTATTACAAGTAATCTAGAGATTATTTAAATTATATGGGAGGATACGTGTAGGTTATATACAAATACTACACCATTGTATATAAGAGACTTGAGAATCCAAGGATTTTGGTACCCACAGGGAGTCCTAAAACCAATCCCCCATGGATACCGAGGGAAGACTGCATTTTATTTATAT
>NW_012150596.1:1912170-1942745 GCF_000956105.1 Propithecus coquereli | reverse complement strand
TGCCATACATATACACTGAACAGAAATATTAGGAAAATCAGTGATAACATATAAGTTGTTCTCGACTTTATCAGATTTAATGCCACCTTAGACCATTGTATATTGTATACATAATATACATATATTGTGTGTATATGTGTGTGTATATATACATACACACATATATATGCCAAATTTTCCTATAATCGTTATTAAGTTATATTTTAGATTAGAGGAAATGCTCACTTTTGTACAAACATTTTTGAAAGGCCTGGATTTATAGGTTGTAATCTATAAGTTCTAGACACTTGTCAATGCATCACTGAAAAGTACTCAGCATAAGGCAGTAGTGTGGCCAAATGGTCTAAGGCACTCGATTTAGAAAAGTACTCAATAAACTTCCTAGATTTTCAGCTATTGGACACAGGGTATTTGAGGCTCATACAATAAACTATATATTGAATGTTTGAAAATATCCAAAGTCCTCTCTTGTAAAGACTCCTGCTTCTACTTCTGATGCTGCTGCTGTCTACCCCACTGTGGAAATGAGTTGGTCTTCTTACCTAGTGAGAACACAGATTGCTATGAAACTTTCTTAACAGAATAATGGCTTTATCCCCATTGTATTTGGAATATCATGAATGCTACTCTGGCATTAATCAACCACAAAAGTCATATTTACAATAGGTGCTCAATTTTGAGTTTACTACTCCCCAGTACCTGCAGTAAATTGGCTCAGAACAATCATTATTAACCTCTATCCCTTATAAAACTGGATCAGCACAAAGCAAAATATCCAAATCACATTATTTGAAACCCCTTGAGAAATGTCTACATTGTTATACAATTTAACATTTTTATCTTCAATCTTGTATTTGATAGACAACCCATTTATTTAAATAGAGTTGCAGTACCTTCTGCAAAACTATCATTGAAGATACCATTGATTGTTATCCAAAGTGGTTTATAAAAGAACTGGCAGGGTAAATTTCCTCTTGAGCTTAATCTCAGGGAGAAAACAAAACTGTGTACACCCATAATTTTGTAAAATGATTCTTCTAAAATAAGGAAAACTCTAACCCAAATTGTTTCCCTTTTTGCCTTTGCTGCTTGGAAATGGCTCAGTTCACTTACCCATCACCATCTACTCAGCCTAATTTCAATAAAACACAACATCTGTTCTATTTAAAGCCTAAATCTCTTACTTTGCACTATGTATGCAAATTGTATCACGATCTCCAAAAAGTATACATCTTAAACAAAATACCTCAGTATGAAGCTATAAATACAGTAGGCTTGACCCATCCAGGAATCAACAGAAATGAGCTCTTAAGAAAGAAAGCAATGCAAGTGATTAAGATCAAGTTTAAGAAATGTAATTCCCATTAAATGAAGAGTAGTCATAAATTTTGATTTTCACATTAATTGCTTAATTATACACACATTCATTATAAGAAGAAGAGGAAAAAAAACCACATACAACAGATCACCCCAAATTGATTTAGTTTGATTTTGGAATCAACCAATATATGTTTCTTGAACCTCTGCTGTGTGCTTAATCCAGGCTAGGCTCTGTAGGGCATAGACAAGAAATGTATCTGGTCTGGCCTCAGGATTTCACAATCTAGTTTAAGAGGCAACAAATAATGAGCTGTTAAAAAATGTTAATTAGGAGGCCATTAGGCTGAGGGAGCTTCAGCACCTTGGGTTCCTACCCAAGCAAACTGAAGCCCAACTTAATGTAAACAAGAAAAAGAAACTTAAGGTTAACCAATCAGAAGCCAGAAGCTAGCCTCTAATTAGAGACTTTGCCAATCAGAAAACACCAATTAACCTCTAAAGACCCAATCAAATATATTCTTCGTCTTGCTCCCACAAACACCTTATGAAAGTTTTCACCTGATACCCCTTTTGTGATACCTCTTATGGTTTAGTGCTGCCTCATTCATGAATTATTGAATGCTCAAACTCTTTACAATTGTAATATGCCTAAATTTGTCTTTTAACACAGCAAATTTAGCAGCAAACCTGCTAGATTCAACAAGTATTGCCAGCCAGATTATAATTAGGTGCAAAATGGTATCCATAGTCAAAAAGCCTTAGGCTATTAGAGAAAAGGGAACTATTAACAAGGGATGAAGATAGAGATCTATACACCCACAGGCAGACAGAACTTTCACCTGACCATCCCCTCTCCAAAGCCCATAGGCCCTGTGGGGAAAATAATCACTTCCTTCCCTGGACACCCAGAGAATTTAAGAATATTTAGGCCGCCTGCACGCCTGTAATCTAGCACTCTTGAAGGCCCAGGCTGGACAATTGCTTGAGACCAGGAGTTTGAGACTAGCCTGAGCAAGAGCAAGATCCTGGCTCTACAAAAAATAGAAAAAAATTAGCCAGGCATGGTAGCCTGTGCCTGTAGTCCCAGCTACTCAGAAGGCTGAGGCAGGAGGATCGCTTGAGCCTGGGAGCTTCAGGTTGCAGGGAGCTATGATGACACCACTGCACTCTAGCTGAGGCGACAAAGTGATACTCTGTCTCCAAAAAAAAAAAAAAAAAGTTGGTTAATGGGTACAAACATACAGTTTGATACAAGGAATAAATTCTAGTGTTTGATAGCACAGTATGGTGACTATAGTCAACGATTTATTGTATATTTCAAAATAGCTACAAAAGAACTGTTCCCAACACAAAAAAATGATAAGTGTTTGAGATGGTGAATATACTACGTAACTTTATTTGATCATTACACATTTTATACATGTATCAAAATATCACATGTACCCCATAAATATGTATAATTATTATGTATCAATAAAAAAGAAAGATGATACCAAAAACTTAAAATTACAACAGTTCTAAAAGGGTGTTTAAATAAAAAGAGGAATTCCTTCCCACCTCCAATCTTACATCCCAGAGTTTCCCCCATTAAGTTTTTTAATTTTTCACTATATATATATATATATATATATATATATATAAGCATATGTGGATCACACTATTCTCCAATAGCCTTTTTTTGTGGTAAAATAGACATAACATGAAGTTTACCATTTTAGCCATTTTTAGGTATACAATTCAGTGGCATTAAGTACTTTCTCTATGCTGTGCAATCGTCAACACCATCCATCTCCAGAATTTTTCATCATCACAAACAGAAACTCTGTACCTACTGAACGATAACTCCCCCATTTGCTTCCTTCCCCAGCCCCATAAGCGTCCATTCTACTTTTTGTCTCTGTGAACTTGACTACTTCAGGTACCTGATGTAAGCAGAATCATACAAAATTTGTCCTTTTGTGTCTAATTTATTTCACTTAACATAATGTTTTTGAGGATCATCCATGTTGTAGCATGTATCACAATTTCATTTTTTATGACTGAATAATCCATTGTATGGATACACTATATTTTGTTTATCCACTCATCTGTTGATGAACACTTGGGTTGCTTTCACCTTTTGGCTATTGTGAATAACACTGCTACAAACATTGGTGTATAAGTATCTATTGGAGTACCTGCTCTCAGTTCTTTGGGGTATATACTTAGGCATAAAATCATTTAATAAAATAATAATTCTATGTTTATCTTTTTACAGAACCACCAAATTATTTTCCATAATAGCTGGAACATTTACATTTCCCCCCAATGAATGTACCAGGGTTCTGATTTTTCCACCACTTTCCCACATCTGATATTTTTCATTTTTTTTATTAATAGCCATCCCAATGGGTGTCAAGTTGTATATCATTGCAGTTGCATTTCCATTATAATTAACAATGCTGAACATCTTTTCATGCACTTATTGGCCATTTGTGTATCTTCTTTGAAACAAAATTTATTCAAGTCCTTTTCCCATTTTTGAATGGGTAGCTCAGTTTTTTGTTGCTGAGTTGTAGGTTATTTTTATATATTCTGGAAATGTGATTTGCAAATGTTTTCTCCTATTCTCATTCTGTTGATAGTGTCCTTTGATGCACAAAAGTTTTTAATTTTGACACAGTTCAATTTATCTGTTTTTTCTTTTGTTCTCTGTGGTTTTGGTGTCATATCCAAAAAATTATTGCCAAGTACAAGGTTATGAAAATTTAGTTTCATTCCTTTTCATGTAGATATTTAGTTTTCCCAGCTCTATTTGTTAAAAGACTGTCCTTTCTATGTTAAATGATGTTGGCATCCTTACTGATAACCAACTGATCATACAGGTGAGAGCTTATTTCTGGGCTTTCCATTCTATTCGATTCCATTGGTCTATACATCTGTCTTTATGCCAGTTCTACACTGTTTTGATTATTGTAGTAAGTTTTGAATCAGGAAGTATGCATTCTGCTAATTTTTTCTTCATTTTCAAGATTTTGCTATTCAGGGTTCTTTGAAATGCCATATGAACTTCAGCATTTTTTTCTATTTTTGCAAAAAAAAAAAAAACTTTAGAACTTTTACAGGATTGTATCCAATCTGTAGATCATTTTAGTTAGTATTGTCATCCTAACAATATTAAGTTCACCAGTCCATGAACACAGGATGTCACTCCATTTACTTAGGTCTTCTTTATGTCCTTTCAGCAATGTTTATAGTTTCCAGTGTATACGTTTTCTTTCCTTTGGTTAAATTTATTTCTAAATATTTTGTTATTTTTGATGCTATCATAAATGGAATTATTTTCTTAATTTCCTTTTGAATTACCTTATTTCTTTTACAAGGAAACCATAATGTGGTTGCTCAGTAGTCTAATTTATTTGGCTGTTCATCTATTTTTATGAGTAACCATATACTTTATCGTACAAACCATGAGACTTTTCAGAGAGAAAGGGGGCATTATCACACTGGGGCAACAGGTGTTGATTTCAACTTTCCAAGGAAAACCAAGATGTATGATAACGCTACCCAGTGAAGGATATGTAGATAGTTTCACTTTTTTGATAACTTTCTTATATCACTTAACTACTTTTACGTTAGTGCTATAGTAATTTATAACCATGTTTTTTGTTTTTTTTTTTTTTTTTTGAGACAGAGTCTCGCTTTGCTGCCCGGGCTAGAGTGAGTGCCGTGGCATCAGCCTAGCTCACAGCAACCTCAAACTCCTGGGCTCAAGCAATCCTTCTGCCTCAGCCTCCCGAGTAGCTGGGACTACAGGCATGCACCACCATGCCCGGCTAATTTATATATATATATATATATATATATATTTAGTTTTCCAGCTAATTTCTTTCTATTTTTTCAGTAGAGACGGAGTCTCACTTCTTGCTCAGGCTGGTCTCGAACTCCTGAGATCAAACAATCTGCCCGCCTCGGCCTCCCAGAGTGCTAGGATTATAACCACGTTTTATATACGGAATCAGTGTGCTAGCTCCTTGAAGGAAAATAATCGTCCACTGCCTTTGAATTCCCTAGCATTTAGAACATTGCCTTAGCTCTGGTGGATGAAGGATAACTCTTGTTTGCCTCCACAGAAATCCTTGATCTTCTACTCAGAGTCCCTCTGACTGGAAGGTTTTGCTAACAGTAAATAAAGGAATGTGATCTATCACCTAAGGTAAATAAAACATTTAATCATAGAGTTTAAAAGGTCATCTTCAAACAAGCTACAGAACTCAGCAAATCATATAATGGGATCCATCAAGGTGGCACAATCATTTCCAATTTTCACAAAGAATACAGAATGCTAGGATTTTACATTAAAAATTTGAATAAATGACTGGTTAAGATTCACAGACTCTCAAGTCACTTCTGAAAGGAGCAATTTTCTTGGGAATTTGAGCTAACAGGTGAGTTCTACAGAAAATGTGATGTGTCCTCAGGCATTTTTAAACATCCAGGAATTATTCTAAATGAAAACGCACTTTAGATGCTTCACTGTTCTATTACATCCCAAGTGATATACTTTACACATTTTTCTTTTCCTTTGGATGATGAATAAGAGAGAGCAAGTCTGGACCCCTACTTCACACCATGTGCAAAAATTAAGTAAAATGGATCAAAAACCTTAATGTAACAGCTAAAACTATAAAACTCTTAGAGGAAAACATATGGGTAAATATTCATGCCCTTAAATCTGGCATATCCATACTCAGCTGATGGGAAAGAAAAATATTGCAGCCGTTTGGAGAATATCACATCAAGTTGCAAATGTGATCTTCACTCATGATCACAATTTTCCTGGATAAACAACACCCCAGTTTTTCTTTACAAGTTTTGGTAGGAATAAATGTGGCTTTTCATCTGTTCAGTGTATGACACTTGTTAAATGTGATGCTTCTTCCCAATTCCTGATGTTTTCTTGTAAAAAGGGAGTTTAATGTGACACTCCTGGACTCCTGGGTTACAACATAAATGTATCTTTTTAGGGGACACAATTTGACCCACACTAGTGGCTTAAAACAGCAAGCATTATTTCTTATGATTCTATTAGTTATCTGGATAGAATCTTCTAGTCTAGATGGCTCAGTTGGGACTGAAACATGTACAAAAGCCTCACTCACACATTTGGGGTCTCATCTGGGACATCTGAGATGACTCGGATAGCTGGGCTTCTGTTCGCATGGTCTCTCTACTTTCAGAAGTGTAGCATAGGATTGTTCTCATGGTGATGAAAGTTTTCCCAGAAGTAAGAAAGGGAAAGCCTCAATGTGCAAGAATTTTTCCAAATGTTTGCTTGTGTCATATTTTCTAATGTCCCATTTACCAAAGCAAGCCAGATGGCTGAGCCCAGAGTCAGCGTAGAAGGGGACTACTCAGGGAGATATGAACAAATCGGTGCCACTACTGCAACTATCTAGCATAGTAAGTATATCTAGTTCTGAGGTTTGCATTCATAGTTCCACGTACCTTCAGATATAAGCCATATCCTCCAATTTGACCATTAGTGAGAATAATGGTGACATTTTGTTCTCTATCTGGCATTCTTTATCTTTTTGCTCATTTTTTTTTCAAAAAATATCAGGAGTTATTTATTGGATCCCCCACAACTTTATTGTCCTTTTTATATAACTTCTAAGAAGTGATAGCATCACTTAGTCATTCAACAAGCATTTATTGCAAATCTATTATGTGGCAGGCACAAAAGAAATGGTGATGAACTCGCAAAATACAGTCTCTACTGTGCCAATGCTTACATTCCAACTCCCAGTTTAGAGGTCAGGTGATGGTGAAGCCAAATTACAGCTGGGGATAGAGAAGGGCCTAATCTCCTTTCTATAATATCTACCAGTCAGTCTCCCCTCATTGCCAACACAAGAGAAGGCCGAATCTACTGAAAAAGTGTGCATGCTATGTAAACAGCCACAAAACTAATATCCTAGTCCCTTCCAACCAGATCCTTTCCCAAAGCCTATTTTACATAGAAATTCTAGAGTGGTCACCAAATTCAGTATTTCCTACACTCTTTTTATGCCCAAATTAGTTTGGAGGCCATGAAACTGCCCAAATCGCACCAGTGGTCTGGTTTTACCACAGCTTGAAATGCTGGCCACAAGGTAATCCCAGAAAGTCACACTTAATTTTTATTTTGCATTTTTTGCAACAGCTTTATTGAAATATAGTTCACATATCATACAATTCAAACACTTAAAATTTATAATGCAATAGTTTTTTGCATATTCACAATGTTGTGCAACCATAACCCAATCCATTTTAGAACATTTCCATAACCCTAAATTGAAACACTATGCTAATGAGCAGTCACTCTTCATTCTATTACCCCCCCACCAAAGCTTCACAGCAATAAGCAACCACTAATCTATTTTTTGTCTCTATGGATTTTCCTATTCTGGGCAATTCATATAAATGAAACATACAATATTTGGCCTTTTGTGACTGGCTTCTTTCACTTAGCCTAATGTTTTCAAGGATCATCCATGTTGTAGTGAAAATCAGTACTTTTTAATGTTTTATTACTGAATAATATTGCACTGAATAGATATATTTTTTATTCATCATTTGATGGACATTTGTTTTCATTTTTTGGCTATTGTGAACGATGCTGCTGTAAGCATTCATATAAAATTTTTGTGGGCATGTGTGCTTTCATTTCTCCTGGGTATATATCTAGGAGTGGAATTGTTGGGTCATATGGTAACTCTATGTTGAACTTTTTAAAGAACTGATAAGCTCTTCTCCAAATGACTGCAACACTTTACTTTCACATCAGCAGAGTATGAGGGCTCCAGTTTCTCCACATCCTTGACAACATGTGTCATATGCTTTGGTGGATGTTCACCCTTAATTTTTACTATGTACTGGCACCTAGATTATGTTCAGCTTAAATGACTATAGGCTAAAACCTTACTACCTCAAGGTGTGGTCTATGGACCAGCAGCATAGGCATCACCTGAGAGCTTGATAGAAATGCAGAATCTCAAGTCCCAAACCCAACCTACTGAATCAGAATTTAAATTTTAACAAGATGCTCACGATTCCATATACATGAACTACCAAGATCAGATAACCCATAGAGAATAAGGAAATCCATGAAGGCAGAAAGCTAATAGTGGTTGCCAGGGGTGGGTGGAATGGTGAATGGAAGTGACTGCTTAATGGTCCTGGGGTTTGTTTTGTGGTCATGAAAATATTTTGGAACTAGATAGAGGTAGTGGTTGCATAACATTGTGAATGTCCTAAGTGCTACTGAATTGTTCACTTTAAAATGGTTATTTATATGTTACGTGTCTTTCATCTCAATAAAATTATTGAGTGAGTAGAGTAGTTACATTGTGTTCAGCCCTGTGTTAGTGCCAAGGTAGAATCCTTGTATTTAGGATTCTGGGAGCTCAAAATTTACTTGTGGGACCAAGACTAAAACACACAAAACAATCTGTTAACAATTCAAGGGTGTGGTGATAGACAAGGCTAATTCATGCCCAGCACCCACTCCTATATTCTGTCAATGTACTTTCCTGTACTATAGAGGCTGGAAAGCAAAACAATAAAAAGAAAGAAATCACTGCTTTTTCCAGATGCCTTTGCCACCAGCATTCTGGATACAAATTGGGTTTTGCCAGTGTGATGCACTGACATGACATACGGAAAGCAGAAGAGGTGTGGAGGCCATATTCCTGCTATTACAAGCACACTTGTGGAGATGTGAGTTTTTCCTATAAACTGCATTTCAGTATCCACTCTCTAGCTTCATTGGTAACTGTAGGCAGCTACTGGAGTGGCAGTGGCAAGATTCAGCATGTTCATGCCCAGTCACCAAATTCATAGGTGTTAAGATGCAGCAGAAGCAGCAGTAGAAGCCCCATGATCAAGACTTTCTATTCCCTATATTGCAGCTAGAGCAATGACATCAAAAACGCAGTACTTCCTTTATTTCCACATCCTTGACTGTGGCAATGGAGTGTAGCTCCCTTGGTCGGAGTCGTTTTAAGAAGTCACTCTGAGAAGCTCAGACTTGAATCTGTGCCTCGAACCCTTCTAAAGTTTTTCTAAACACCTAATTCCCTGTATAAATCTCCTTATGCTTAACATATCTAGAGTGGTTTCCATTTCCTTCATTCACCCCTAACTGGTACAAAAGCTCTGGGAGATTCATATTCTAACTGTTAAGAGATCCAGAAGGAAAAGACATATTAGATCTAGAGAAGTCGGAAAGACACCAAGGAGGATGTGGGACTTGAGCTAGGCTAGGAAGAATGGAATGGATGTAGTTTCTTGAATTCAATTTGGAGAAGAGGGAATTTGGGGGCTGAGGGGACTGTGAAAGGCTGAGGGAGAGTCATTCTTTATGGTTTATCTAGTGATCCCATGACTGAACTTTCTCGAAAGGATCTTGGCATCTCCTTTTGCACTCCTGCTACTCATCATGGTACCAGCTGCTGGGTTCAGCTTCTCATATCATGGCCAGCACTGGCCTTACCCGCCCTCTAGTTTCCCTCCTTAATCTGCATCAAACAGATTAAGACAGGAACAGCATGAGCAAAGACTGGAAATTGGGTTCCTGAGGGAGTGGAGGGCCGTGACCTGAGTCATAAAGATAAGAGTGGAGATTAATGACATCCAAAATAAAGAAACAACAGATGTCATTGAAATAAGCAATAACATAGAAAAATCTCTAGTAAATTGGTTGAAAGAAATGGTACAAAAGCTCAAATCTGAAAAAAAATGAAGAATTTATAGAACAATGAAGAAGTTATAACGATGGGCAGAGTTGAGATTTTTAAAATAATAGGAAATAATAATATCTTAAATAAAAGTATCTAAACACTTTTGCCAGTAACTTTTCTAATTATTTAATGACTGGAGATAAGCACCACCAAAGTGTCTGTTTTACAAAAGGGAAACTAAGTCATAGAGAGTTAAGTAACTTGCATTAACTAATAACATCCAGAATTTGAACACAGCTGTCTGACTCCAAAGCCCTTGTTCCTAACCACAGAATGCTAAGCAGAATTTTATGTCAATAATATAAAATTGCAGCACTGCTTACAACGAAGAAAAGTGAGAAACAACCTAACTGCTCCTTGGTAGAGGAATGGAAAAGGAACCTGTGATATGTTCATACAATGGACTACAATATAGCTCATTAAAATATAAGAAATAAATCAACATATATCAACTCATATACATCTCATAAACATAATACTGAATAAAAAACTTATGTTGTGGGAGAATATGAACAGAATGATTCTGTTTGTATGCAAATTATTAATACTCACAGAGGTGGGAAAACATCCAGGGGTGAGAAAACTATCTCCCAATGGCCAAATCCAGCCCCCAAGCCTGTCTTTGTATGGCTGCAGAGCCAAGAATGGTTTTTACAATTTTGAAGGGTTATAAAATTTTTTCTAAATGTTAAAAGTAGAATATTCAACAGAGACCCACAAAGCCTAAAATATTTATTATCTGGCCCTTTACAGAAAAAGTTGGCAGACGTCTATGTTTTGTGGGGACACATGCATATATTGGAAACATACATGAAAAGGATATTCACTGATTTCTGGATTGGCAGTTACTTCTGGGGAGGGAAAGGAAAGGGAAATATATCTGTACCATTCTGTTTCTTTACCAAAAGAGATCGGAGGCAAATATGGCAAAATGTTAACATCTGTTTTATCTTGGGAGTTCATAGGTGTCTAGTATATTATGTTTAGTTTGGATGTTTGAAATATTTCATAAATAAAAATAACTTTTTAAGAACCTAATGGATAAGTACATGCAAAAATGTTGAAGCCACTCAGCAAAAACTAGAATAAGAACACACGAAATTGAAGAGTGATGGAGGCTAAAGTTTCTGGAAAAGTGTGGGGAGCTTGGGAAGGGAGTGGAAACTGAGAAGGGCTTTGGCCTTCTGGGTACCCTGTAAGAAAGGCAGGGGCAGGTGTGGGAACTTGCCCAGATCTCTGCCATTTTGTAGTTTCCCTGTTTGCTATTTTTTTTTTCACTTCTTATCTACTTCTCTTTAGTGATTAGTTAGACAAACCTTAACATACTTTTTAAAATACATTTTTTGAGTTTCAGACCCCTTTGAGAAACTGATTAAAGCTGCAGGTGCCTAGCAGAACAATACACACCACTTTGCAGGTTAGGATTTACATAATGAGGCAAGAGGAAAGAATGTTTCACCTGGCCCTAGGAGCAGCATTTCACAGGCTGTGAGCGGCTTCCCTTCACTTGAAGGCCATTCCTCTCTTGGCAAGTATACAAAAAAAAAAAAAAAAAAAAAAAAAAAAAAAAAAAAAACCGGATGGGTTGTAACACAAAAAAAAAAAAAAAAAAAAAAAAAAAAAACACAAACAAAAAAACCTGAGGGGCTAGCACTTCCAAGCCAATTTCCCCCTCTTTTGAAGTGTAAGGGGAGGATGCGGGAGAAGGTACCAATTTTCCCCCTTCCCAGGCCAATCACTGCCTGGTGGTCCTTCTTCTTCTCCTCCACTAAGGGCATCTTGTCAGCCCCAAAGTCCCACTGTCACCCTGGACTCTAGTGTTGAGCTGGGGATTGTAGCAGCACATCGCCATCTCTCAGCCTCTTTACTACAATCATACTTGGAGAGAGAAGTAAAATTCCAATGGGACAAAAGATACGTTTCCCAGATGGACCAGTTCTCGGAGAGATGCTGAAAACTTCAATGAGCACCTCTCCCATTATGGCATGCATATATTCATGAGCTACACATCTTGCTGGGCTTGAGAACTTCTAAGGAAGTTTCTACAATTTCTTTTGGTAGCTTGTCCAGTGTGACACTCCTCCCAGTCCAGGACTACTTTATGAATAACGAACTTTGTTGTATGTTTTGTTTTCTTTTGTTTTGTTTTTGCAGTTCCAGTTCATTGCCTTTGAGTACATCCTTACTAAAAACGAAGAAGACCCACTTAACACCCACTTCTCATTGCTAAAGCTCCTAAAGAGTCAGCTCCCTATGCTTGTCTTCTCTTGGCTTAATAGTCCTTATGCTCCTAGACATATTTTGTTGCTTTATTTTCATCTCGGTGCCTAATCCATTGCCCTCTTTATATTTTCCACATTGAGCCCAGAACCAGTATGGTGAGGCATGTGATAAATCAGGCTTGGCCTAGGAACTTGAAGGCCTGTGTTCTAGTCCCAGCTTTGTCTCTTTCTACCTGTGTGACCTGGGGCAAGTTACTTAAGATTTCTGAGCCTCAGTTTCCTCATCTGTAAAATTCAGATAGTGATTGTCCTTAATTTATAGGGATGCAAGTCCAGATTAAATCAGGTAACAGGGATGGAAGGGCTTTCTGAACTACAGAACATTACATAAGAGTAAGATATTACTCTAAGGTGAAGGTCTTTCCAGTGCTAAATAAAATAAGCATCAAATCTCCACTGCTTTTTCACATAGTGATGGACTTGTCTGATTTTGAGCTGCACATTTTTTGAACCATGGTAGGTTCTTAGCTCACAATCAAATTGGGCTTTGCCATGACTGATATATATATATATATTTTTTTCTGGCCTACCAAGTGGTATAGCTATTATCCTAGTCTAGAACTATTTAAGATATCTATCTATTCCCTCTTCTTCACCTCCATCATTATCATTTTACTCCAAGCAAACCGCAAAGAATGTCAAAATAAAAATCATCAGTGAAGGAGTTAAGAGGTTATTCCCTGTTTTTCACTCTAGGGTCTTTCCATGTTTTGGGTTGTTTTTCAGGAATGTAATTTCTGAAATTTTCATTTTGTCCATAAAGAAACAGCATTTTAGCCTGTTTGAGGTCCTCCTCTTGGAAATCCATTCATTTAGAACGAGTCTCATTTCTCCTTAGAGAAGTTGAGCATTGACCTAATACTGAGGTACAATTTTGTACTTGTTACACTATAGTGGAGGGGCAAATTGTTTTTCCATAAGCCTTCTTTTAGCATTGACTCTGGTGAGCCTATGTCTTATAGGAGCAGACCTTGACCAGTTTCGTCTTCTCTTTTCATGGTATTACCATATCAATCTCCACAAGTTTAAATCCCCAAACAAAAAGATAGTGTCAACGCACTCAAAAATGTTTTCCCTGATGCTATGCAAAGCTATATCTGCTATTTAAAAAAAATCAGAACTGTGAAATGTGATATCATTATGTCTTAGCTGAATCCTATGCTATAAATATGGAAAATATTAATATTTATATGTGTAAAGATTTGTTATCATTTATGAGTATGATACCAAACCAAGTTTTTTTTAAAAAAAAAGAAACTGACACATAAGTTTTCTGACAGTTACTTTCCTTTGGGCACTCTCCTTTTTTATATGTTGCATACTTTCTTTTAGGAATTAGATAGAGTTGAGTTCCTTGCCACTCCTTAATTTGAAATGTCGAATATAGGTGCTGGCCTTTATGAGACTAAACAAGTCTCATGATACCTGGGTGTAAAAAATGCCACAATCTATCTGGAAACCTTTCAGAAATAATGGGTGGATTTTTTGTTTTTTGTACTCCAAGAAGGTGAGAACCACATTTCTACAGCCCTCGATCCAATTCTAAATAAATAGTGCAAGGATTAGCATTTCCATTTACCCTTTTGGAATAAGAGCAAAGGAGCCCCTATTCCAACAGATTTAACCACTACCCCCCATCTTCTTCTAAACATATCCCTGTCAGAGATGAGCATACCCTTTCTAGAAATTTGAAAGGATGAAAGGAAGCTAATTTCAGACTGACAGGTAAGTAGGGACTGATCAAAAGTTCCAAAAATTCAGTCTGGGCGCAGTGGCTCACACCTGTAATCCTAGCACTTTGGGAGGCTGAGGTGGGAGGATCACTTGAGGCCAGGAGTTTGAGATCAGCCTGAGCAAGAGTGAGACTCTCTTCATCTCTACAAAAAATAGAAAAATTAGCCGGGTGTGGTGGTGTGTGCCTATAGTCCCAGCTACTCGGAAGGCTGAGGCAGGAGGATAGCTTGAGCCCAGGGCACTCTACCCAGGGTGACTGAGCAAGACTCTGTCTCAAACAACAAAAAAAAGTTCCACAAATTCTTAGGCTGGTGCCTCATGAAAAGTAAACAACAACAAATGTCATCATGACTTCTCTGGGACTGTTTGCTGCAGAATTCATTTATCTAAGCTGCAGAAATTAATGGGGGGTTACAGCATTCAAAAATACAAAAGTTTTATGCCTTCCTCTACAAGTGTTATTAGCACGTAGGGAGGGAAAAAATCATAAGATTCACAGTTAAATTGCTTTACGTGGCCATTACCAATGACCTGAAGAATGTTAGGCAATGCTTTTTTTTACCCTGGGCTATCTCTACCCCACTGCATGCCAGAAAGTAGAAATGTATAAATAGCTAAAAAAAAAAAAAAAAAAAAAAAGGCATATATAGAGGCTCATAAAACAAAATAAACACACCAAAAACTCATATTAGGAACTTCTTAATAGGGCAGCCATCCCAAACTTTGGAAAAGACATATATTGCTAGTTGAAAGACTGAACATGTAGGTCTTCACATCTGTATATTAACCATCAGCCACTTTGTCCTGAGATTACCTGAGCAGTCGTATACTCTGTATATAATAACAATCAGGACATTTCATTGAGTACCTACTATGTTCCAGGCACTTTAGCAATATTGTCTTTCTGGACTTCCTGAGAACTTTCTCACCTCAGCCCCTGCCATCATTTTTTTTTTTTTGAAACAAGATCTCGCTATGTACCCAGGCTAGAGTGCAGTGGTGTCATCATAGCTCACTGCAACCTCAAACTCCTGGGCTTGAGCAATCCCGAGTAGCTGGGACTATAAGCCTATGACACTACACCCAGCTAGTTTTTCTATTTTTTGTAGAGATAGGATTTCACTGTTGCTTGCCCAGGCTGGTCTTGAACTCCTGGTCTCAAGAGATCCTCCCACTTCGTCCTCCCAAGGTGTTAAGATTACAGGCGTGAGCCACCATGTCCAGCCCCTGCCATCACTTCTTACCTCAAGGGAGCCAACCTGAGCCAAATATAAGAGAGGGGGTCCATGAGCTAAAAGAAATATGTACAGATAAAACATTCTTTTCATTACATCAATTGAATTCTTTCTTATTTGTTTTGGTTTGGTTTGGTTGCCATGGCCCTTTTGACATTCTGGTGAAGCTCATTGACCCTGTCTTAATCCACTACACTACTATAGCAAAATATCTTAGATTGGGTAATTTATAAACAACAAGAATTTATTGCTCACAGTTCTGAAGGCTGGGAAATCAAGAACAAGGTGCCAATAGATTCGGTGTCTGCGAACAGCTTGCTCTGCTTCATAGATGGTGCCTTCTGGCTATGTCCTCACATAGTAGAAGGGGCAAACAAGCTCTCTGGGGCCTCTTTTGTAACGGCACTAATCCCATTCATGAGGGCTCTGCCCTCATGATCTAATCACCTTCTAAAGGCCCCACTTCTTAATGCAAGTGCATTGGCCATTAGGTTTCAACATGAATTTTGGGGGGAAACAAACTTTCAGACCATAGCAGATCACTTCTCAAAATGATGGTTTTTAATGAATAAAATAAGATACATAGGATTACAAAGGAAATTAATTATATTAAGAGGCAGTTATCAAAATCATTTTAAAAATCAAGTTTATGATATAGTAGTATATAATATGTGCTTCTTTTATGACACATTAAATAGTAGTGACAATTAAAGAACTAGTAGCAGGTCTAATAACTACTCTAGTTTTAAAGTAGTGATGAGCAAAATGATATCTGAGATGTCTTAAACACCCTCAATATGATATGAAAATATCTGTGATTTCCATTTCTGACAAAGTCCTAGGCACTGCTCATATTACTGTAGTCTCTTGCCTATGTTTTTTAAGGCCCCCTGAATTTTATCCATGGATCCTTTGGAGGTGGATGGAACCTAGGTTAGAGTCCCTGGTTTAAAGGCAACAAAGTAAGAGTTTCAATTAAAGACCTTGCATTCAAGATAGTCCACTCCATGTTCTCTTGCCCCAAACAGTTTAGAATTACAGCTCTTAGAATTTTTATGTTTCTTTGGATCTCTGAATACTGTGAAAAAGCACAGTCTGAGATTTACAGTTGTTTTTGATAAACTTTATCTTGGTTTAGCTTATGTCTTGGGAGCATGTAAAATGGAACTAACAGCCAGTCATCTTCATTTCCTATCAGATTTTATTACTACTATTTAAATATTCCAATCTTGCCTGGCCCTGATTTTTCATCTCAGCCTCTAACTTACTGAGGGGATCATTTCGAAAGCAGATGGAGTCTATATCCCCCTGACACAGAGGTAGTGCTGGGCCAAAGAAACAAATTTTGGATCTGAGGTAGGAAGGCCTAGACTTGAATTCTAGTTCCATCAGTTACATTTACAGGCTGCACAACTTTCTGCAAGGCAACTTTCTATTCTCAATTCTCTTTCTATTTTCACTTTTCCCATCTGTAAAATGGGTACAATAAGAGTATAAATATGCTGAAATAAAAAAAAAAAAGAGTATGTACCTCACAAAACTTCTGTGAGGAATCAAGCACATGCAGACATATAGAATGTAGTAGCCATTATTATGACCAGCCCTCTCTGAGCCTCAGTTTTCTCATCTGTAAAATGGAAATATAAACCTTTATGTCATACCAGTAAATTCTGAAGCCATCAAATGTAGAGTGTCCCTTCCCCAACAGGCACATAACGAAACTATCTTTCCTCTTCCTACAGTGAGCCAGGGAAGTGTTTTTTGTAAACCAAGGATGAGGTTTCAGAGCCGTGTAGAGAAGAGAGGGTGTAGATGAATGAAGTTTGGGGGAGGGAGGCAGGAGATCCTTTATTGCTGTAAGCCTCTGATTCCTAAAAGGCAGTCTAAGGACTGGTTACATTAGTATCTGGTTACATTACTATCATCAGAAGATCTTATTAAAAAGATTTTCAGATTCCCCCTTAGTGATGATGATTCCTTACCTCTAGGACAGATCCCATTCCTCAAAGTAGGGGGTAGTACTTTAAAAGCCAAATCTGTGGTCCTCAACCAAAGTTGATCCCACTCTATCCCCAAGGGGCTTGTAGAAATGGGGAGAGGGCATTTTTGCTTGTCAGAAGGAGGAACACTACTGGCTTTAGTGGACAGGGCCTGTGTTAAATGTTCTGCAATGGGCAGGATAGTCCCACACAATGAAGAACTGTTCCACCCAAAATGCCAGCAGTTCTTAAAACTTTCTTCCCACCCTTAAAAGTAGACTTCCATTGAAAAGCTGAAATAAGTTTTGCTCATAAGCATTATAGCTGTGTAGCTAATATACCACAACTCATCCATCCAAAAGAGAGCTGTCCTCTTGAACGGAGTCTCTTTGGGAAGCTGTATTCTTATTCCACCTATATATAATATAATTCCAATAGTTTTAACCTTTCAAAAAATTTCTTACGGAATTAACCACCCCACCTCCAAGAATTTGTATAGCTCTCTGTTTTCTTTTTTCATTTCTCTCAATACTTAACAATTATTCATGCTTTGGGAGTGGTTGTAATTTCTGGAAACATTCAAACCCCATTCCAAACACCCAAAGATAACACTGGGTGACACTGTTTAGAGTCCAAATAAAATAGATCTAAAAAGTGACAAGATAGTTTTCTTCCCCTCCTGTGACTTATAAACTTAATGAAAAGTGGGAAAAGCTGGAAAAGCAGTATTATGTGATGGTCCATAAGTATATCAGCTCCTGAATAATCAAGATTTGATTATACTTGCTGTCAGAGTTAGGATGACCACCAAGTAGCCACATTATGGGTGGTTTTTATTTATATATACCCCGGGATTTCCTAATTTTCCCATAATTACCATGCATTACTTTTATAACAGGGAGAAATCAATTCAAGTTATAATGTAGTAATATTTTTCATAGTATGTCCAATTCTTCCTTTCCTACCCTCCTCTCCTTCATCTCCCAGGAGAAGAGGACACACCATCCTGAGAGCGCCCATTACCTATCACACAACATAGTAGGAGAATGGCTTAAAATAAAGGAGAATACATTTACTCATTGGGATTTTGCCCAGCCATCAATTTGAAGACTGCAAAAATAAGGAAGCATGTATGTTTAAGACAGAATGCTAATGGCAGAATTTCAACTACAAAATAGTAGTTATCTAATGGTTGCAATGATATAGAAACATATGCATGTGGATAAAAAGTCTTCAAAGGTAACAGCCAAAATTTAAAGTAAGCTGTTTAAAATTTAAAATAGACTGAAGGATTATCAGTGGTTTTTCTGTTATCAAAATTGTCTTGAATATTTTTATTTCATCTTTTTATTTACAAATATTTTGAATGTAAAAGGGATTTATTTGTGTTCATTATATTTATTCCAGTTATCCTAATGAAGCACCTTTGTCATTTAAAAAAAATGCACAGTGACTGATAACCCAGTATTAAATTAGAAAATAAACATATGATGATTACATGGATGCGTTTTATGCAGAAATCATAACTAGTTAGTGAAATATATCCTGTACAACCTTTCATTTCACCTTCTATGGAAAACAGCATTCTTTTGTCTTTTAGTATATGGGGACAGGGACTGAGTATTGTGGAGTATTTCACACTTATGATTATTTGAAAAATAAATAAAGTTATTAAAAATGAAGATGCAAGGTTTTTGCCTAATTTTGTTTTGTTGTTTTCCCCTTGAGGACTTTACTAAACAAGACACATAGAGGAAAACATAACTGTCTTTGAAAAGATCAAAACCCAAATCAAATTATGATTTGTTTTCAATATTATCAGAAGTGTGGTTTCATTACAAGGAAAAGAAGACAGTGATTTATGATTTCCATTTTCCAAATTATCACTAGCTTTTCTCCTGCCTCTGTAATCTTAGAATAGTGCCAATTTTTGGCTTTTATTTTTTTCTACTGGGACTACAAATAACTAGAAATGGATGTCCTTTTGGTATAATTTACCATTTGGAAAGAGTTATATAGTAATACCTATTTTAACAAGGAAGATATGCACCAGCCCCACATTTTGTTGCCAGAAACCTCATTACCAAAGATAGAGATAATATCCAGGTTGAGAAAATGAATCCAGGATATGGATTCCCTCCCTGTCAGGCCCCTGCAAACCATTCACCACTTCCCATCTAACTCCAGCTGCATCTCCTCAGCCTCTTAACAAGGTCGGGAGGAGGAAATGCCTCCTACTTTGGCACAGTTTTCTACCCACCAGAGACCTCAAGGTGGGACACTCTTTTCCCCTAGTTACCACCACCCAGACCCAACTGCCAACCAATTGGCATTTCTTCCTCCTGTGCCCAGGAAGCCTATGCAAACAGATGATTTCTTTACTCATTCATTCATTTACACATTTACTCAACAAATATTTATTGAGCACCTACCACATGCCTTGTTCTCGGATTGGATCTAGGTTTCCTACACTCTTATGCTACCTACAATTCCAGCAGTTCTAACCTTTAAAAATCTTTTCCTTTGTAATTAATCACCCCACACCCCAAGAATTTATACAATTTGTAGGGCTGTCTTTAAGGAAAAGCATTCAAAAAATTTAAAAACTAGATTAGGTAACAAAATGAAATTTTACTTAGAATTTAGAAATCAAAACAAAGCACAAATTTTGAAACCTGAAATACCACAAACACTAAAAAATCCATAAAAATATCATATTTATATTAATTACTTGACACATATCTACAAATTTTTCCCGTGTCTTAAAAATTAACATAGAGAAAATAGAAAGACAATTCAATCTTTCCTCTAGCATCATTGATCAAAATTTTGTTTTTTTATTATTGGTATTTTAGAAAAGATTCTTTCATTATTACAATTTTTATTATTAATTTCATGTATTTTTATTATGAAAATACGAGGGAAACTATCAAGTTTCTTTCATATATGACCTAAAAGATTTAGAAAACTTTTCCACAGACCAGCTGCTGATTCTATCGGTTTCAACCTTGTTTCTTTTCCATTATCCACAGACTTCCAATGATGGGCACCATGGGACACATTCATATCAGCATATAACCTGTAGGCCTGCAGTTCCATGCCATGGTGCCAGGTAATATGGCACAGTGTTAGAGAAATGTTAATAATACAGATAAAATTCTAAAATGTGATTGTAGCCAATGAGTGGTGAATAGCACAAAAAAATGGAGGAACTACTCTTCCAGTATTTGAAAACTATCATCCAATTCATCAAAGAAGCTTCTCATATTATTAACAAATGATTGAAGGCCCAATGTATAGCTTTGTTGTTTCACTTTCTTCTTACTCATTAACATAAAGGGAAATATCAGACCATGTGCTTGTCAGAACTACATTTGTTTAAATGCAATAATAGATTGGCTACAGTATACCCAGATACAAGAACCTGAAGCAAAAATCAGCAAAAGCATAGTGTAAGTATCAATTGGCTATAAGGAATCTACAATATAGAGTATTGTCTATTTTAGCATTATTTGTAAATTGTGTTTACAGAATCTTTTTATCAATAAATATTCACCATCCCCCCAAATAAAGAAATGGTACAGTGAGTGGTAGAGAATTTCTGCAAGCCATCCTTACCACTGACATGTAGCAATAACATAATTATACCCCCAGGTGAATGTAAACATCATAAATATATTCCATTAAACCCCAGCTAAATGTATTTCCATTTCAACTTCCTTTTAGTTTGATCCCCAAAATGCCTACAGCCACTCAAATACCATTCTACAAGAGAGGCAGTGTGATGGAAAAGTCAAAATGGAAAGAGACAGTGGTCTTAACCATTTGCAACTTTGCAAAAACAAGACCACATGAACACATTGCCAAGACCCATCACAGGGATTTGGGAGGAGCCATGGAAATGATGGACCCTAAAGCTTAAGTCTCATTTGCTTTATGGTAAGTATGCCACCACTTGTTGTGTAACTTTGAGCAAGTCACTCAATTTTTCTATTCTAATTGGTCATTTGTAAAAGGTTTAATACTACCAATTCATTCATTCATTGATTCAACAAATATGCATTGAACATGTACCAGGCTCTGTGCTAGGTACTAGCTTCTGTGCACTGGGAACTAGGGATAAAACTATGAACAGCATTATATCACCCCTTCTTTCAGGTATTTAAAAGCTCAGTGGGGGATAACAACCAAATTAACAGATAATTACAATGCACATAGCAAGTACTAAGCTAGAGGAAATGAAATACAAGCTACTAAAAGAGGCTAGAAAGAAATCAAGTATGATAACTAGGCTTCAACTTGAATAGCTGGATAGATGCTTTCATCATTCTCTGAGACCTGGAAGACTGGAAGGGGTGCTGGCTTGTAGGGAAAAATGATTAAGTTTGGGATACCTGGAGTTTGAATGCCTGCAGGCAATTCAGCAGAATATAGCAGTCAAGGGCCTAGTTTCTGGTGTCAAACTGTCAATGAGACTTGCTGTGTGACCATGTTGCTTAACTTCTCTGCCTCAATATTCCTAGCTATAAAGTGGGCATAGTAATAGTACTTATCTCAAAGAGCTGTTGGGAGAATCACATGAGATAATATATATAAAGTACTTAGAGGAAGAAAACCCTGCAAAACATGAATAAAATACTTGATAAACATAAATAAATAAAATACTCGATAAACACCTTTATATTATGATATTGTTCTTTAAGCAATTGGATTACAGTATGCGATGGTTAATCTTAGATGTCAACTTGACTGGATCAAGGGATACAGTTAGTAAAATATTATTTTGGCATCCATTTCATAAAAGAGAAATTAGTGAGACTATATTCTAATTGATTGATGAATAGATAGATACACAGGAAAGTTATTCCTTAGAGTAAAATGCCAATTTAAAAATGTAGAAAGAATGATAGAATTAGAAAATCACCACTGAGGGCCAGGCGTGGTGGCTCACACTTGTAATCCTAGTACTTTGGGAGGCCTAGGCAGGAGAATCACTTGAGGCCAGGAGTTAAAGACCAGCCTGGGCAATAGTGAAACCCCCATCTCTACAAAAAATTTAAAAAAATTAGCCAAGCCTGGCGGCATGTGCCTGTAGTCCCAGCTACTTGTGAGGCTGAGGCAGGAGAATTGCTTGAGCCCAGGAGGTCGAGGTTGCAGTGAGCTGTGATGACGCCACTTGCATTCTAGCCCAGATGACAGAGCAAGACCCCAGAAAAAGAGAGAGAGAGGAAAGAAAGAAAGAAAGAAAGAAAGAAAGAAAGAAAGAAAGAAAGAAAGAAAGAAAGAAAGAAAGAAAGAAAAAAGAAAGAAAGAACGAATCACCATTAGAACAGGATATTTACATATTCTCAAAGTATCTTTCCACAAAATATTTATTACAAAGAGAAAATAGTAACTCTACAGAGGAAAAACCTAGTAGGTGTCACTTAACCAGTGATTAAAAGTAAGATCACCAGTAATGGGACAATTCAAAGTGCCTCCTGATATGATACACTGACAAAAACACAACATCATTTCTGTGATATTCTTGCCAAAAATGCATAACTGAATCTACTCATAAGGAAACATCAGACAGATTCAAACTGAGGGACATTGTTCAAAATAACTAAACTGTACTCCAAAAATGTAAGTCATGAAAGACAAGAGAAACCTGAGGAACTTTCTCCAGATTGAAGAAAACTAAAAGAAACCTGACAACTAAATGTAATAAGTATTGATCTCAGACCAGAAGAAAAAATGTATTTTATTCATTGACTGATGGCTATAAAGAACATTATTGAACCGTTGGTGAAATTTGAATGGGGTCTGTGGAGTAAATGTATAGGATAGTATTGTAAAAATGTTAATTTCCTGGTTTTGAGGGTAATTCTGATTATATATGAGAATACCCTTGTCTTGTAGAAAATACATACTAATATTTTTTGTTGTTAGAGACAGGTTCTAGTTATGTTGCCCAGGCTGTACTCGAACTCCTGGGCTTAAGCAATCCTCCTGCCTTAGCCTCCTGAGTAGCCGGTACTATGGACACAGGCCCCCACACCTTGCTCTCACACTGAAATGTTTAGGGGCAATAAGCATCATGTTTGCAACTTACTTTCCATTGGCTCAAAAAAAATACAAAAATATATATTTATTTAAAGAGAATTTTATAGCAAATGTAAATAATTGAGGAATCTCAGTGAAAAATATATAATAGCACTTTGTACTTTTCTTATAATTTTCCTGTAAATTTGAAATTATTTCAAAATGAAAAAACGTGAAAAGAAGACAGATGGATGTACATGTTAAACTAATACATTAAGTGCTCTCTCCAGCAGAACATACACTGAAATTGGAATGATACAGAGAAGATTAGCATGGCCCCTGTGCTAGTATGAAACGCAAATTTGTGAAGCGTTTCATATTTTTAAGAGATAAAAAGAAAAAAATACATTAAGGAGTGGGTTGTCCACTTAAACTAGTCTACATTAAGCACTACTACATCTAGCTCATTAACTACTTTGAATGGTGAGAGATGTCAAGGAAACCCATTCATGAACATAAAGGATCTTAACATAATTATAAAGGTCAGTATAAAAATATTATTCCCCTCTTGACCAATTCTTAATCACAGAGAACTTTTCCGAGAACATTTCTAGAGTATAAAGTCAGCTATACCTATTTCTACAAATCGGCCATGCCAATTAGCCCTGAGCTAGAGGTACTGGGTTTATCAAGTGAACAATGGAGGCAGGTAACAGATGTCAATAAAAATTAGAGAAGATGACTATAACAGTAGCATTGGCATTCACTTCGACTGGAGCTCAGAACATGATACCCCAAAGTATGGTACCTTGACATGCTGAGTACCTTGAACTGAAGGAAACCCTGAAAGGGCCTCAGAAGCAAGAAATGTTCATTGATGAGAGTCTTAAAAAGAATGAAGTCATGGCCAGGTGCGGTGGCTTACACCTCTAACCCTAGCACTTTGGGAAGCCGAGGTGGGAGGATCGCTTGAGGCGAGGAGCTCAAGACCAGCCTGAGCAAGAGCGAGACTCTGTCTCTACAAAAAATAGAAAAATTATCGAGGTGTGGTGGCGTAGGCCTGTAGTCCCAGCTACTCGGGAGGCTGAGGCAGGAGGATCGCTTGAGCCCAGGAGTATGAGGTTGCAGTGAGCTATGATAATGCCACTGCACTCTAGCCTGGGTGACAAAGCGAGAACTTGTCTCAAAGAAAAAAGAGTGAAGTCGGCATAAATATATGAAAATCAATCTTAAATGCTGCTGACAAGTCTCAAGTGTCCAGGAGGAAAGGACTACAAAATGCCAAGTACAGTAGTGTTCTTGTGACTATTGTCATTATGTTCATTAATAATTTTTTCAAGAACATGACTGCATTACCTCTGCAGTAGAATTCGAAGAGGTGACAGAGGGGTGCCGGGGGATGCAAAAATTCTCTTTATGGATTTCCCTTTTGGTTCTGGAAGCAAAGACCTAAGATGGGACAACAGTTTGGGATCCTATATCAACCCTTGGCAAGATGCCTCATGTACAAGGATATTGATGTGTAAGGGCTGGGAAGGTTCCAACTAAGTGATCATGTCTGCTACAAGATGTTGATTTTACAGAAACTGGTTAGTGGCAGAGCTAGGGTTTAGAACACAGGCCTTCCTGATTCCAATCCCAGACTTCTTTCTACTACACCCCTCTGCCTTTCCGATGCAAAGAAATTCTTTTCACAAATCAAAGGCTTCCTTTAGAAACCTGTGGCACCCGCAGAAAAATGTGAACTTCCCATACCATCCACAGAAGCTGGCACATGCATTCAGCAGCTACAGTTAACATGAGCACTGTTATTACTGAAAGTGTTTATGCCACTTCCTTCCCACCTCACTAAATGTTTACTCCTCAAATCTCAATAAAATAAAACTAAACGGATCCACCACCCATTTCCAGAATTCAAATTGCAAAGACAATTACCAATAAGCAACATCAACAGAAACGAGAAGATCCTCTTTGAACACATCATTCACTGGAGCCATATTACAAGGAAAATCAGAGTCTTTTGTACAGGAGAAAAATCTCTGTGAGAAATATGCAGAGGAATCATTTCATTTCTTTGCATCTGCCCTCCTGGTGGGAGGTATCAGGGCTTGGGTAGCCCAAGAAGCTATAGGAAGCATATTACAGAGAGTTTAATTTATTCAAAGAAAATCAGAATCAACTAATCAGAAGGAAGGAGAAAATGCATTAATTAAACAGCTTTACTCATGCAGAAAAGCTGCCAGCATGAGCACTTCAAATTACCTGGGCACACCTAATGCATTTGCATTTGCTCCAGAGAAATGTGTTCTGCCCTACAAAGCCATGAACATTTCATAATTCCATTTGAGCGAATAACAAAAGAGAATTGACAGCTAAGAACCACCTTCCACACTTGGGGGCTATAGCCTTTTCCTAGGAATTTTTAGCTCAAGTAGAAATTCTCTTCTTGACTAGACGTGGAGAGAGGAAGTTTAAAGTCTTCTGTAAAGTAAAAGGCTAAAAAAGAATCCCCCTCCTCTCTACCCCCCCAACAAAGGAGGTGGGGCATTAACTGGCAGGAGGCTAACAGCATTCTTTTGTTAGATATTAGCATAAAATAAGGCAGTAGAACTGGATGTCCATCAACAGAATTAGAAGGAACTAAGTAAGTTTTAAGAACAAAAGGTTTACTTATTTAAATTACAGGAGTTGAGAAACAGCTGGGAATGCAATTTCTTTCCCAGAGTAAGAAAGTGCAAATACTTAAATGTAATTATGTTGCAATATAATTTTATCATTTCATATTGAATGTGTACAATCATTCTAACTAAAATAACCCTATAGGCAATATTTAAACATATATATGTTATGTTTTATCTCAGCTTTTTTCAGTTAAGTTTATTCATCAAACAGCTCAATATTTTATTTTGGTATTTACTCCTGAGAAAGCTTTCCAATGTGACGTTAAAGCACATGATATTAACCAATCAAGAAGAACTACCTTAAAATCTTTTAAAGTTGCCTCATGCTTTTTATTGCTTTACATCACATTTTTATAATCCATTTTGCACAAGAAAATATACTACAGTTAGTAGTAGATTTTATTTCTCTGGGATTTTATAGTTGAGAAAAATAGAAATGCCCATTAGAAAATTTCTCAGAAGTTTTTTCTCTACTTCAGAAAGAAAAGTATTAATTTGAAATGCAAAAAACTGAAATAAAACATGCTATTTAACCAACTTTGGTCTAATTTAATAGATAATGCATGTAGTTTTATTCTCAAAGAGGAAACATTTTTTTCATTAAAGTATATGATTCATCACATAGTGCTTACTAAAATATTCTATAATTTTGCCTAAAATGCCTTATCTGTGCAAATTTGAGATCAAGTTTCTAAACAAGTTGTGTCAGATCTGCTTGTAAAAGTGCATTCTAGGATTTCTATGCCATAAACAATCGTGATTAAAATGGTCAAGGATGAACTGTCAATACATACGCAAGACATTTCCTCAGAACCAAAAAGACCAATGGAAGGAAGAGAAGTTAGATGGAAGGTAGGTATCTATTGCAGAGATCTGAGAGAAACCTCTCATCTAGATTATAAAAGTTTTTGGAAACTCAACTGTTTTACTTCCATACAGTCTGATCACGTTTGATTAAGCTAGTTCATGAATTTTCACTCTCCTAACTAAAATAAACTGCATTTGTGAAATATCTTCCCATGAATCCCTTCCAATGCCTTCATCATTTGTGTTAGATAACAGACAATACTTTCAAATACTAGTTTCAAATACAAATTTCAAAGCCACTAGTGAATGGCTGCTTAATTGCAAACACCTTAGCAGGACATCGTTGACCTTCTAGCCTAGGTTTCAATGCATTTAGTATCTTCCCAAGAAATATTATTTAGCAATGAAATACGCTCAGGTATAAATATACTGATGAGACAGGCGTGTGAAATATGAATGAAGGTTTGAATATTCAGTTTTAAATATCCCCCAATAAAAGAAACTACAAAGACGTGTCATTGATCTAATACTTGTTTGCACATTCTTCAGAACTATGCATGAAGCATAATAGGATTTCTATCGACCAAAACAACAAAAGGTATAAACTGCCTTTTCAATTGCAAAGTTTGTTCATCTATTCCATTGGTAAAAGAATGTAAATCTGAAGTCATTTTTTGTTAACTGACATCAACTCTTTCTCACTAAACTTTTTTTAAAAGAAACAAGTGTAAATAAAGGTCAGAGTAAAGTCAAGCTTCTTCCCCGGGAAAAAAAAGGCAGTTTAAAGAAATTTCACTAAATCATCTCTGTCAATTAGAAACTGACATGTAAATTAATTCTGGTGTTTGAGGTATTTTAACACAGCTGCAGTTATGTATAGTCTAGGCAAAATAAATATGGGTATTTAAGAATCTCAACAGTGTTTTCTATAAATCTTTGTAATATAAATATAAATCACATGATATCAGCATCTTTCACGGAGTTCACATAAATCAAGGTATTCACATGTTTTGATTTAATTTCCTAATAAATATTTACATGAAATATGAGAAAATTAAGATATTTTGCTCACTGTTAAAATTATTTCTAAAGAACCAAGTAGATGCTCAATAGTAGTTGCTCAATAAATTTTGAACAAATGGCCCAATAGTCAACCTAAAGAATAAAGGAAGGGAGGAGATCCAGCAGACAGAATAAAGGAGGGTAGGACAAAAGTGGAAAAAAGGTAGAAAATTGGTGGAGGAAATATTTGTAAAACTTGGTCATTTCTCTCTACTCTTGTAAAAGATTATTATTTCAAGTAAAAAAGAAATCTGATCATATTAATGTTGAATTCAGTCCCTAATTTATATATACATGTCATTTTAAAATATACTACAGTTGTCCAAACAGCCAATGTTAATAACAAAGTTAACTGATTTTGACTCTCATAGACTGTACCAAATTATATAGGCTACTAATGTGGATATTTCCCTCTTACCTGCACTTCAGAGTCTTATCTGTAACTATCTCTAAGCATCAAGTCACACTACCTTAATTAATTCAGAACTTAATTGATCTGTCCCAGATTGGAGTCTAAGGGAACATAATCCAATGCAATATGAGTTCCTAAATTGGATTCTGGACCAGAACCCTGCATTATCCTATACAGTGTGTCACTATTGAGCATTTAAAATGTGGATAGTCCAAGGTGACATAGCTCTAAGTATAAAATACACACCAGATTTTGAAGACATAGCATTAAAAAATGTAAAACATATTATTAACATAAACTTCACCAGTTTCTCTATACTGTTTAAAATATGGCTGACAGGAGGGCCAAGATGGCAGATGAGAAAAGCCGCCAGTCAGAGTGTCTCTGCAAAAAAGACAAATTTTAGAAGAAAGAGAAAAAAATAAACTAGCAGAGAAACATAGATCGGGTGAGGATCGGAAGGAAGGGTGTCTGAAACTACAGAAGACTCCACGGGAAGACGTTGCGGAGGAGAACAGGAAGGAGAAAGGCCCCCGAGAGGCTTGGAGACCAGTGACAAGGGTAGGTGGAGCAGATAACGTTCCCCTCCCTTGCATCTTGGACTGCTGGTGGCTCCTGAGCAGTTGGAGAGACCTGCCGACACCAGCCCAGAGACGGCTCCCACCAGTGAGCAGTGGCCTCTTGCGGACACGGCGCTGGGCTCCGAGCTCCCTTGGGGCAGCTCCCCGGGCGCAGACCCGAGCCTAGTGGCAGATGCCATAGTGCTCCATTCTCTCCTTCCCCTTCCCTACCCGTGAGTGTCCAGAGAGACAATTTAGCCATCACACGGAGGCATCTCCAAGGAACGGGACCTTTCCTCTTGGGGCCCTACAGCAGACTGAGGGGTACTCAGACTGCCAGTTCCCTACTCGCCAGCCCTCCCAGGTGCCGCTTGCCAGGGGACTCCAGGAGAGCGGGACAAATCCCAAGGTGGAGTGAAATTGATCCAGCTTGGGCAACCTGTAGGTGATTTGAGACCAGCACCCCTCCCCCTGGCAGGGTGAGGGATTGATCTCCAGGGCCCAAGGGACAGGCCTGCAGACCAGACCCGATACACCCAGGTCACGATCGCACTGCCCTGGGGCACAGAAGGGAGATGTGTGAAAGAGTCTACTGAGGAATGTGTGCCTACAGGGCAGATCAGCGTGCCTGAGCAGCAGCCCTCTTCCCAAAAGAGGGCTGTGCACCCAGCTCAGGCTACAATCCTGGGTAGGGAACCTCCCGGCCCACGTCACAGCCAGGGGAGATCCATCAGCCTGAGGTCCCGCTTGCTGGCAGAGGCCTGGGCAAGGCCACGAAGAGGGGGAGGGTGGAGGGGAGCGAGAACAGCTCCAGAGTGCGGGTCTTGGACAGCCACACCCCCCAAGCCCAGACTTTCAGCTGAGTGGAGCCATTTCAGCCCCTCCCGGCAGCTTTGTGCAGAAGCAAAGAACAGACCTTTGACCCAGGCTAATAGCAGTTGCGGAGCCTGAGGGCAGGCTTACCCAACCCAGCTCCGCCCAGACTCACTCCCGGCCCTGCCCCCATGGAGGTGGAGAATAAGACCACACCTGGAAGTCCCAGGGCACCGCCCACTACCGAAGGCACAAGAGGGCCTCTCTAGAGGAACAAGAGCTAGCTACAGGACCCAAAAACAGCACTGCGGCTCACTCCTCCCTGCAAGTGCCACCTACTGTCAGGGAGGTCATCCTGCACACCCTTCTACTGTATCTACTGATTCATCATAAAGGGTGTAGTCGAATCTCACCCACAAACACCACCTACTGGCTCAGAGACTAAACAGGGCATGTCATTATGCAAATGAAAATCTGAAGACAAGAAGGAACAACTGATCGAGATGGGAAGGAATCAGCGAAAGAACTCTAAAAGTATGAAGAGTCAAACGGAAAGCACACCCCCAAAGAAGACCAACAGCTCCCCAGCAATAGACATTAACCAAACTCAGAACACTAAAATGACAGAAGAAGAATTTCAAACATGGATTGTAAGAAAACTCAATGATATGCAAGAAAAAAGGAATGACCAACACAAAGAAACCACACACAAAAAAAAATCCAGGACTTGGAAGAAAAATTCACTAAAGAAATTGAAATATTAAAGAAAAATCAAACTGATCTCGTGTAAATGAAGGACTTATTCAGAGAACTACAAAACACAGTGGAAAGCCTCAAGAACAGGGTAGATCAAACAGAAGAAAGAATCTCAGAGATTGAAGACAACTCCTTCCAATTAAATAAG
>NW_012150596.1:1908781-1909115 GCF_000956105.1 Propithecus coquereli | reverse complement strand
AAAAGACCTCTACAGGGAGAACTATGAAACATTGAGGAAGGAAAAAGCAGAGGACGTAAACAGGTGGAAAACCATACCATGCTCGTGGGTCAGCAGAATCAACATCGTTAAGATGTCTACACTACCCAAAGTGATCGACAGATTCAATGCAATCCCTATTAAAATACCAACATCTTTCTTCACAGATGTAGAAAAATTAATTTTACGCTTTGTATGGAACCAGAGAAGACCCCGCATATCAAAAACAATTCTAGGCAATAAAAACAAAATGGGAGGTATCAACTTACCTGACTTCAAACTTTATTATAAGGCTGTAGTAATCAAAACAGCTTGG
>NW_012150596.1:1887802-1908710 GCF_000956105.1 Propithecus coquereli | reverse complement strand
CTGTACCCCCATAATATGCTGAAATAAAATAAAAAAAAAAAAAAGAAAGAAAGGAAAATCGAGGAGGGAGGAGCGGACGGGTATTTGCATACACAAAGAGAGCAATGCGCACTACCCGAAGGATGGACATATTTGAAACTCGGACTTGGGGGGACGCAAGGGCAACATGCGTAACCTAAACATCTGTACCCCCATAATATGCTGAAATAAAAAAAAAAAAGAAAAACATCTATTGGATGTCGGGCAGGGGGGAGGGGAGAGGGGCAAGGAGGGGACGGGTATATGCATACACAAAGAGTGCAATGCGCACCATCTGAGGTATAGACACACTTGAAACTCAGACTTGGGGGGGAGGGCAAGGGCAACATACGTAACCTAACCATCTGTACCCCCAAAATATGCTGAAATAAAAAAATTAAATAAAATATGGCTGACAGAGAATTTAAAATTCCATATGTAGCTTGCCTTATACTTCTATTGGACAGAGCTAGTCAACAAATCCAAGCTAAGGAGTTTGTACTTTACCCTGGGCAGCCATTGTAGTTCCTTGAGCAGAAATCTGTGGTTTTGGAGATATTAATCTGGCTGTGGCCTGGAGCGTGGCTAGGAGGGACAGCACACTATGGGAGTCCAAGAATGAAGTGATGCTGTTCTGGACAAGGGTCATGGCTATGGGGCTGGAGAAGAAAGATATAGTCCAAGAGACATTTAGAAGGAAGTACCAACAGGTCTTTGTGATTTTCTGGATATAGCTAGTGGTGAAGGAAGTAGAATCAACTATATTTCATGGTTTCTCACCTGAAAGATTGGGAGAATTGCGGTTCTTCTGACAGAAATGGAGTAATCATGAAGTTTTGGGAGCGATGATATTAATGTTTTTTAACATTTTATTTGGGAATAATTGCAGACTTATAAAATATTACAAAAGTAGTTCACAGAGTTCCCATATACCCTTCACCGAGTTTTCCCACACGTTAACATTTTATATAACCAGAGTATTATACTAAAAATTCACTAATTTATGAACTAATCTATAGACAAAATATTGCCATTTCCATATGGAATGAATATAAACATTAATAATGAGATATTTTACACTCTTTTCAAGGAGAGACAAAGTCTTTGAAATCTTCTCTATATTTCACTCCTACAGCCCATCTCAATTTTGGGTAGCCACATTTCAAGTGCTCAACAGGCACATGTGGCTAGTGGGTACCACATGTCTGAGGCATCCACAATTTGCCCCGAAACTTTCTTTTCAATGTTATCTCCTGCTGTACTCGTAAGAAAACTCTCTGCTTCAGCCAGTTTGTTCTGGACCAGGATGGCAAAAAGGTGGCCTCATGTCCCTTTTACCCCCCTCCCACAATCATAATAGACATTAATAATCATTCCTATAACAGTTACCAGGGGAATCCCTGAATCCTTCCCAATACAATGCTCAGACAACACCAAAAAATAACCAGAGCTGGCATTTAAAATGAAACCCTTTTTCCACCCATCATTTAGTCATTGTCCCTGGGAATCTCTAGCTCATTCCCACCTCCAGATTTGCTCCTGCAATTTATCCAATCTGCTCAATCCTTGCTTTCCTTGAGGGCCAAACTTAAGTCTCCTTTCATGCAGTCTTCTTTGGCTCCTATTGAACATTCTTCTTTCTAACTTATTTTAGGTTTCTGTCCTGCACATCATTTCTTAGTGTTTATTTCTTCCACAACAGTTTCATTTAGTTCTGTCTTCCCAGTCAAATTATAAACTCCTTGAAGATAGGTACTATGTTATATTTGTTGGGGCTCAGAAAATAATATCCCAAAATGAAGGCCTCTGAAGTAAAAATTTTTTTCTCACTTTTTACTGTCCTCCCATCTCTCAGTCTCATTCTCCCCCAAGGCTAGACATAGAAACTAGAATCCATCTTCCCTGGGGAGTGTCATAGAAACCGGGACCCCCATTCCCCAAAGCCAGCCATAAAACCTAAAAATACTATTCTAACTTTCCCTCCTTCTTTCTGTGTAAATACTGGCCATAAAAAAATTATCTGACCTACCTTGTTTGACTGTACGTCATGAGACCCCTATTCCAGAGAGGGCCCTGCCCCGCACCCAAAAGGAAGGAATGCTGCTCAGAGAGGTCAAGAAGAATCTGGACAGACCTTGCTCTGGGTTTCCTCACTCAATATATTGACATTAGATCATATACATTTTGTCCATTTATGTTTCTACAGGCATAGCTGTTCTTACTTTGTTGAATCTAATTTTCCATAAAAATGGAAAATTTCCCCCATATCTTTGGGTCCTTGTGAGAGTGAGGGGAAACTTCCACTTTGCCCCAGAAGGTTTACTGAAAGATCAACTCACAATAAAGCAGATTAATAAGAGAAAAGTAAAAAAATAAATAAATAAATAAGAGAAAAGTTATACAAATTTTATTGTTACCATGCACACAAGAATAATCAAAAAGTGATTACACAATATCCTAATGAGACCCAAATACTTATATATCCTCATTTCAGAAGAGAGGGTGGGGATGTAGAATATAGGTAATTCGGTTGAGGAGCAAATAAATGGTTACTAGGGAGAATGAATAGATACTTGGAATAATGAATGGATGGGGGGAAACAGATGACTTATAAATGATTTTCTTTGCAAATTAAATTAACCTGAGAGACATATTTAAAATGATTTTGGCCAGGTCTGATTGCATTCTTGATCTTCTTTCCTATAATATATAGAGATAATAGGGAGGGGAAGAGAAGTCAATTGTTCTTTTGATAGGGCTGTTTTTTTAATGAAGAAAGAGGAAAAGCCCCTTCTAAGGGCCTGATGATCTCTAAGGGCCTTTAATTCAAAATACTCTATACCAAGGAGTCATATTTGGGGGTGAAATTTTCTGAGCTCCTTCATTTTCATTCTGAAGTCTCCCATATATACATGTTAAATAAATTTGTATTCCTTTCCTCCAATTAATCTGCCCTTTGCAAGTTGATTTTTCAATGAAACTTTAGAAGGAAAAGAAGGGAAAATTTCCCCTTGACCCCTATATAAATTTTTCATTCTCATATAGATTCTAAAAGAATGCTGGGAATAAAGTAGATGTTCCATAAAAACTTCTTCGTTGATAGAATGATTATAACACACATTGTCTTCTATCAATTAAGTTTACAGCCTAAATCTAATTTTTCATAACCACTGCTCCAAAACCTAAAATGCTCACATGGTTGATATTATGGATAAGTATAATTTCTTAATTGCTTTTACAAATTTTTGCTTAATATAATCTTACACTGGGCTGGAATAACTCAACCTAACCCATCTTCAGGCTCCAGGCCCTGCTCCACCACTTACTAGCTTTGTGATTTGAAATAAGTCATATAAACCCTTAGATTTGGTTTTCTGATCTATAAAGTGAGGCTTATAATGCCTTACCTGTTTCACACGGTTGTTGTGGGGATCAAATAAGGTAGAATAGTATATAGATAAAAGCATTAGACATTTACAGTCAGAGAGGCCTAGGATGGAATCCAGGCTCTGCCACTGACTATGTATGCGACCTTTATCAAATTATTTAAATTATTTGTATCTCAGTTTACTCATTCGCGAATATAGGCACAATAGTATCTACATCTCAGTGCCAATAGTGACTTGAGGTATGTGAGGAGCTTAGCACATTGCCAGAGATGTTGATGCCACTCGAGGTGATTATTATTCATTATTAATCTTCACAAAATGGTTTTATGTAGAAATGGCTAACCATTCTAGGCACACTGAATCATTGACTCATTTCCACTGAATTCAAAAGAAATCTTCCATGTTAACGTTTGCAAACATCTATAGGATTGGAAGAGTGATTAGAAATGAACTCCCTCCTTACACATAAAACTTATGATTTGTTATTTTAAAAAATCATCTTGACTTAGAACTTTGAGAATTAAATAAAATAGCTCTTCTAGATTGCCTATACCTTTGATGAAAGTGCTTAAATCAATTCCAAGAAAGAATATGATTTGAAGTGAGAAATTAAACTATGTTCATAGGATCTTCTGTATGATCCTTACTCATTAAATCATAGAATCATGGAATATATTAGTAGAAAGGGCTATTAGGGATTATCTGCCAAGCCCTTCATTTTGCAGATGGGGAAATTGAGGCCCGGAAAGGAGAAATAGCCCAATGTCTAATCGTTTCTTTCATATAATGCCTTATTATATCAAGCAATGAATTCTAAATGAAATAAAATGAATTCTAAACATGAAGCAATAGAATTATTAGTAAAGCCATAAGTAATCATAGAATGCAAGCATTATCTATAAATAAATTTTTTGGCTTCTTTTCTCTTTTTTTCTGGCACCTGATGCTACAAATGTGATCAATCTCATATAAACCTATTATATTTAAACTAGAAGCATGGAGTAGAACAAAGGGAAGAATACTGAATAAGACCGTGTGGTACTTAGGATGAGAACTGGAAGCTAGTGGCAGGAGGGAGGGTGGAGAGATGGAGGAACAGCTTTGCAAGTGGTTCATAAATAGCGGCCGGCATCCCATCTAACAACATATAAGAATGAAAGGAAAGTAATACAATTTGTTATTGTTTAGAGATGGAATGAAATTTTACAACGTTTCAAATGAGCAATTTTCTCCTCTCATTAGTACTCCGGGGACTGCTAGGCCTTCTCTTTTGTCTCTTCCAGTTGCCTTGAATGGTGATCAGCAATGCATGATCAGCCAAGAGGCATCAGCTCTAATGCTATCATCATATGCCAGCCAGAGGGAATGTGAAAGGGGAAATGGGATTTGCCACTGCAAATGCCATCTCGATTAATAAATATCTGAGACACACCAGGACAGAACAAAATCTATCTTCCTCTTTCTACATGCACCATGCCTTTTCAGTTATATTACTTGTATAATAAACCCTCTTTTAGAGGCTGTTGTTTCCAGGCAGCTGACAAGCAGATCAAACTTCCCCAAAAAGGGTCATGTTAATCACTGTTTCAAACAGCGATCTAAAAAATGCATTCTAACATGCCTTTGCAAAGGTATAATTCAAATGATTACCTCATGTGTTCCAAAGGGGAATCAGGTGGTGTCTTGTTTCCATAGCACTCAATTTCACAACATTTTGCAAAACTGCTCTGTGTGATGTCTTCCTTCAAGAGTAGCAATATCACATCCATAACTTTCTAAATTTGGGCCTGCAGTAATGACAGACTTTGAATGAATGCTTTCCTAAAGTATGGGAAAGAAGCACAATTTCAAAAAATTAGACTTTTCCCAGCTTTAAGCTCTAAACTACACAAAGCTGACTCATCTTTGTTTTTACCTATGTAAAATATCTATCCTTTGACTGAAATGCGAAGCCAGATTCACTCTGCTTTCTATACTTGACTATTGTTTGAATATTTTTACACTGATCACTTTTATAATCAGAAAAGAATTGAAGAGTATATATTTTAAGAATATATATCTATGTGTACACATTATTTTTTTCTCATCATGGAATCCTGTCTCAAGGAGGCAAAATAACAGTGAAAAGACATGAGTTCAAATTCAGAATCTACTAATAACTAGCTTTATGACATTTGACTTGTTTATTAAGCTCTCCAAGCCCAAATTTCCTGATCTACTAATAAAAAAGTCTCTAAAGACTTCTCCAGCTCTTCACAAAAAAGGTACTAATAACTCTGGACAAAAAAAAAAAGAATTATCACCGTAGATGTTGAGTTTCCAGATGAACTCTAACTTGAAACTTAAAGATATTTGATATTATGTGTTTGTTATTTAGAAATTAAAAATTAAGCTGTATATTCAGTTATTCCAAATGAATTAAAATTCAGTTTTATGATCAACTAATTTTAAATCATCAAGAAGAATTTTATTTTTTACTCCTTTTTATCTTATTCTGTCTAACATGGTAAACTTAAAATGCATATCATTGAAATCAATTATATCTGCTCAGAAATTATTGACTTATAAAAATTTTTTCTTCATCAGAATATTTTCGTATACTTTATCATTAGAAATTGTGTGTATAGGCCAGGGGAGGTGGCTCACACCTGTTATCCTAGCACTTTGGGAGGCCAAGGTAGGAGGATTGCTTGAGGCCAGGAGTTTGAGGTTTCACTGAGCTATGATGATGCCACTGCACTACAGCCTAGGTGACAGAGCAAGACCCTGTCTCAAAAAAAAAAAAAAAGAATAGAGTCAAACTAAAACCTAGAGTCTTGATCAAGCTAAAAAAAAGAAAAGTAAATTCTGACTAAGGATGTAGCAATGAACAAAATAGACACCTTTCCTGCAGATAAAGAAACAGTACCTGCAGGAGACCTGTGTCTGGTTCAAATCCATCAATTATAGACTCTCAGATTCTCATAACATACAGGTAAACATCACTTAATGATGGGGAAACATGCTGAAAACTGTGTTGCTAGGTGATTTTAGCATTGTGTAAACATCATGGAGTGTACTTACACACACCTAGATGGGGTAGCCTATTACCCTGCTAGGCTATATGGTATAGCCCATTGCTCCTAGGCTACAAACCTGTACAGCCTGTTACCGTACTGAGTACTATTGGCAATTGAAACACAATGGTAAGTATTTGTGTATCTAAATATACCTAAGCATAAAAAAGATAATGTGTTGTGCTATGATTTTACAACAGCTACATTACTAGGCAATAGGAATTTTTCATTATAATCTTATGAAACCACCATGGTATATGCAGTCCATCATTAACCAAAATGTCATCATGCAGCACATGACTGTATTTTTTGTGCCACTTGTCAAAGTTGAAGCTTTACATTTAGGTGCGTAATTATTTAATTAATTAATGTCTATATCTCAGAAGAATGCTATTTAGAGTTTTCAATGATATCTCTTTTTTTTATTTTATAACCTTTTTTTACCTGGAGCCATGCCCAAGAAGCCTTGAGCAAGTGGACTCCCAATGATATCTTAAGAAAGCTGAAAGCTTTTCATCTAAGATCAGGAACAAGACAAGGATGTCTACTCTCACCAATTCTATTCAATATAGTACAGGAAGTCCTAAGCCAGAACAATTAGGTCTGCAAAAGAAAAAAAAAGCACCCAAATTGGAAAGGAAGAAGACAATTGTCTCTATTTGCAGATGACATGACCTTTTATATAGAAAACCTTAAAGACTCCCCCCACCAAAAATCTGTTAGAATAAATAAATTCAATAAAGTTGCAAATATAAAAGCAATATAGAAAAATTAGTAGTGTTTCTATATGCTAACAACAAATATCTGAAAAAAATAAAGAAAATAATCTCATTTACAAACGCATCAAAAGACAAAATACTTAGAAATAAATTTAACAAAGTGAAAGATCTATACACTGAAAACCATAAAACACTGCTGGAAGAAATTGATGAAGACACAAATAAATGGACAGATATTCCATGTATGTGAATTGGAAGAATTAATATTGTTAAAATGTTCACACTACCCAAAGCAATGCACAGATTCTATGCAATCTCTAGCAAAATTCCAATAACATTTTTCAAAAAAATAGAAAAAACTATCCTAAAATTCATATGAAAGCACAAAAAGCCATGAATAACCAAAGCAATCTCTGGCAAAAAGAACAAAGCTGGAGGCACCACACTACCTGATTCCAAAATATACTACAAAGCTATAGTAATCAAAACAGCATGGTATTGGCATAAAAACAGAAACATAGACCAATGGAACAGAATAGACAGCCCAGAAATAAATCTTCACATTTACAGTCAGTTGATCTTCAACAAAGGTGCCAAGAATGCACAATGGGGAAAAGATAACCTCTCCAATAAATGGTATTGTGAAAACTGGATATCCACATGCAGAAGAATGAAACTGGACCCTTATCTCTCACCATATACAAAAACCAACTCAAAATGAATTAGTCTTAAATGTTAAGTCCTGAAACCATAAAACTACTAGAAGAAAACATAGGGAAAACTTCTTGATGCTGGTCTTGGAAATTATTTTTTGGATATCACCCCAAAAACATAGGCAACAAAAGCATAAATAAACAAATACAATTGCATCAAACTAAAAAGCTTCTGCAAAACAAAGGAAATAATCAAAAAAGGGAAGAGACAACTTACAGAATAGTAGAAAATATTTGCAAAATATATATCTGACAAGAGATTAATATCCAGAATATATAAGGAACTCAACTCAATAGTAAGAAAATAATTAACCAAATTAAAAATGGACAAAAGATCTGAATAGACATTTCTCAAAAGAAGACATAGAAATGGCCAACAGGTATATGAAAAAATGCTCAACATCACTAATCATCAGAGAAATTCAAATTAAAACCACAATGAGATATCACCTCATAGCTTTTAGAATGGCTTCTATCAAAAAGACAAAAAAATGATAAGTGTTGGTGAGAATGTGGAGAAAAGAGAACCCTTGTACACTGTTGGTGAGAATGTAAATTAGTATAGCCATTATGGAAAACAGTATGGAGATTTCTCAAAAATTAAAAATAGAACCACCATATGATTTAGCAATTCTACTTTTTGGTATATATCCATAGGAAATGAAATCAGTAATATATGTGCTCTCTCATGTTTATCAAAGCATTATTTATGGTAGCCAAGATATGTGGTAAAGAAAATGTGGGGGAGTGTGTGTGTGCATGTGTTTGTGTGTATATACACATAAAGTAATACTATTTGGCCTTAAAAAAGAAGGATATCCTGTCATTTGTGATAACATATGATAACATGTAAAATTTGTGATACATGTGATAACACATAATAACCTGAAGGACATTATGCTAAGTGTAATAAGACAGGCAAAGGAAGACAAACACTGCATGATCTCATGCATATGTGGAATCTAAAAAAGTAGAACTCACAGAAGCAGAGAATAGAATAGTGGTTGGCAAGGACTAGTTGGGGTGAGGGGTAGAGAGATGTTGATTAAAGGGTATAATATTTCAGTCAGACAAGATAAATAAGTTCTGGAGATCTATTGCATAGCATACTGACTATAGCTAATAACAATATACTGCACACCAGAAAATTGTTAAAAGAGTAGATCTTAAATGTTTTCACTACAAAAAAAATGTATGTGAGGTGATAGATATGTTAATTAGCTTGATTTAATTATTTCACAATGTATACGTATATCAAAACATATTGTATAATGTACCTATACACAATTCTTATTTGTCAATTATACCTTAATAAAGCTGGAGGGGAAAAAAGAATTTTGGCTTTTATCCTAAGGATAGAGAGAACCCATTGAAATGCATTGTTGTGGAGCAGGTAATAGGATTGGATATACCCTCCAGAAAGGTCACTCTGACTTCCATGTGGAAATGGATTGAAGAACGACCTAGAGTGGCTCAGGGAGAACAGCTAAGAGTCTAATGTGACTTTCAGATTATGCTCAAATTTTTGACAAGGCTGCCAAGACAATTCAATACTGAAATAATAGTCCTTTTGAAAACTGGTGCTGGGACAACTGGATATCCACATGCAAAAAAATTAAAGTTGTCTTCCTACCTACCATTATATGTAAATATTAACTCAAAATGCATCAAAGATCTAAATTTAAGAGCTAAAACTAAAACATGCTTAGAAGAAAACATAGGTATAAATCTTCGTGACTATGAACTACACAATAGTTTCTTAGATGTGATACCAATAGCACAAGCTACCAAAGGAAAAAATAGATAAATTGGACATCATCAAAATGATAAACATTTGTGCTTTGAAAGACACTATAAAGAAAGTGAAAAGACAACCCACAGAATGGGATAGAAATATTTGCAAATCATACATCTGATAAGAGACTTGCATCCAGAATATATAAAGAAATCTTACAACTCAATAAAAAGATAAATAACCCAATTTTTAAAATGGAAAAAGGAGTGTTAAATAGACATTTCTCCAAAAATATGGACAAATGGCCAAAAAGCACATGAAGAGATGTTCAACATAATTAGTCTTAAAGGAAATGCAAATCAAAACCAAGGAGCTACCACTTCACACCCTCTAGGATGGCTGGAATCAAAAAGGCAGATAATAATGAGTCTTGGCAAGGATGTGGAAGAATTGGAACCATACACTGCTGGTGGGAATGTAAAATTATGCAGCTTGTTTAGAAAAGAGTCTGGCAGTTCCTGAAAAAGTTAAACATAGAGTTACCATATGACCCGGCAGTCTCATTCCCAACAGAAACGAAAACATATGCCCAAACAAAAACTTGTACATGAGTGCTCATAGCAACATTACTCATAATAACCAAAGAGTAAAAACAACCCAAGTGGCCATCAATAGATGAATAGATAAACAAAATGTGGTATATTCACACAATGGGATATTATTCAACTAGAAAAGGAACAAAGTACTATTACATGTTACAACATAGATAAAACTTGAAACATTATGCTAGGTGAAAGAAGCCAGTCATGAAAGACCACATACTATATAATCCCATTTAAATGAAATGTCCAGAATAGGCAAATCTATAGAGGCAGAAAGATTAATGGTTGCCTAAGGCTGGGCATGGGGTGGGTAGCGAGAATTGAGAGAGACTGTTCATGGTTACAGGGTTTCCTTGGGGGTTGATGAAAATCTCCTAAATTAGATAGTGGTGATAGTTGTGCAACTCTGTGAATATACAGGCATACCTCACAGACATTATGGCTTTGGTTCCAGACCACCACAATAAAGTTAATATCACAATAAAATGAGTCACATGAATTTTTTGGTTTCCCAGTGCATATAAAAGTTATGTTTATGTTGTACTGTAGCCTAAGTGTGAAATAGCATTATGTCTAATAAAAGTATATTCCTTAATCAAAAATGCTTTATTACTAAAAATGCTAATGATCATCTGAGCCTTCAGCAAGTCATAATCTTTTTGCTCGTAGAACATTTTGTCTCAATGTTGACGGATGGTGACTGATCAGGGTCATGGTTTCTGAAGGTCACGGTGATTTCTTAAAATAAGCCAACAATGAATTTGGCTGCATTGATGGACTCTTCCTTTCATGAATGATTTCTCTGTAGCATGAGATGCTGTTTGGCAGCATTTTACCCACAGTAGAGCTTCTTTCAAAATTGGAGTCAGTCCTCTCAAACCCTGCCGCTGCTTTATCAACTAAGTTTATGCAACATTCTAAATCTTTTGTTGACATTTCAACCATGTTCACCAGGAGACCAAGAGTAGATTCTATCTCAATAAACCACTTTCTTTGCTCATCCATAAAAAGCAACTCCTCATCTATCAAAATTTTATCATGAGACTGCAGCAGTTCAGTCACATCTTCAGGCTCTACTTCTTCATGTGTTTTTTCTTTACTAGAGATGGAATCTCACTACATTGTCCAGGCTGGAGTGTAGTGGCTATTTACAGGTACAATCACAATGCCCTATAGCCTTGAACTCCTGGGCTCAAGCAATTCTCCTGCCTCAGCTTTCCGAGTAGCTGGGATCACAGACACATGCCATCACTCACAGCTTCTTCAGGCTCTACTTCTACTTGTAATTCTCTTGCTATTTCCACCACATATACAGTGACTTCCTCCATTGAACTTTGGAACCTCTCAAAATCATCCATGATGGTTGGAATCAACTTCTTCCAAACTCCAGATAGTATTGATATTTTGACCTCCTCTCATAAATCATAAATGTTCTTAATGACATCTACAATGGTTAATCTTTTCCAGTAGGTTTTTGATTGACTTTACCTAGATCCATCACAAGAATCACCATCTATGGCAGCTATGTATGGCCTTACAAAATATATTTCTTAAAGAATAAGACTTGAAAGTTGAAATTACTCCTTGATCCATGGGCTGTAGAATGGATGCTGTATTAGCAGGCATGAAAACAACATTAATCTCTTTATACATGTCCATTAGAGCTCTTGGGCACTGGGTGAATTGTCTATGAGCAGTAATATTTTGAAAGGAATATTTTTTCTAAACAGTAGGTGTCAAGAGTGGGCTTAAAATATTCAGTAAACCATTCTGTAAACAGATGTGCTGTCACTAAGGCTTTTATAGAGCACAGGCAGATTGCATTTAGCATCATTCTTAAAGACCCTTGGATTTTCAAAAGTTCAAGACTTCAAGTTAAAATCACCAGCTGCATTAGCCCCTAACAAGAGAAGCAGACTTTGAAGCTTTGAAGGCAGGCATTGACTTCTCTTCTCTAACTATGAAAGTGCTAGATGGCATCTTCTTCTAATATAAAACTGTTTGGCTACATTGAAAAATCTGTTGTTTAATGTAGCCATCTTTATCAATTATCTTAACTAGATCTTCTGGATAACTTGCTGCAGCTTCTATAATACATCAACACTTGCTGCTTCACCTTGCACCTTTGTTATGTAGATGGCTTCTTCCTTTAATCCTCATGAACCAACCTCTACCACCTTCAAACTTTTCTTCTGCAGCTTCCCACCTCTCAGTCTTCATAGAATTTAATAGAGTTAGGACCTTGCTCTGGATTAGGATTTGGCTTAAGGGAATGTTGTGGCTGGTTTGATCTTCTATCCAGACCACTAATATTTTCTCCGTAGCAGCAATAAGGCTATTTTGCTTTCTCATCATTTGTGTGCTCACTGGAGTAACACTTTTAATTTCCTTCAAGAACTTTTCTTTGCATTCACAACTTGGCTAACTGCTTGGTGCAAGAGGCCTGGCTTTTGGCCTATGTTGGCTTTTAACATGCCTTCCTCACTACACTTAATCATATCTAGCTTTTGATTTAAAGTGAGAGATTTGGGAGAGACTTTCACTTAAACACTCTAAGGCAATTATAGGGTTTTTAATTGGCCTAATTTCAATATTTTTCTGTGTAGGGAATAGGGAGGCAAGAAGAGAGAGAAAAAGAGAGAATGGCCAGTTGGTGGAGTAGTCAAAACACACACAACATTTAACAATTAAGTTTATTGTTTCATATGAACAAAGTTTATGGTGCCTCAAAACAATTACAATGGTAACATCAAAGATCACTGACCACAGATCACTATAACTGATACAATGATAATGAAATAGTTTGAAATATTGCAAGGATTAGCAAAATGTGACACAGAAACATGAAATGAGCACATGCTGTTGGGAAAATGGTGCCAAAAGACTTGCTCAATGCCAGGTTGCCATGAACCTTCAATTTATAAAAAATGCAAAATCTGTGAAGCAAAATAAAGTGAATAAAATGAGGTATGCTTACGCTAAAAACCATTAAATTGTACACTTTAAATGGGTGGATTTTGTGATATGTGAATTATATCTCAGTAAAGCTGTTACCAAAAAAAAAAGGTCTACTCCAGTGGCTTGACTGAAGCTGGTATTAATGGAGATGGGGATACGTGCATGAGTTTGAGAGATATTTTCAAGGTAAAATTGACAGCACATGTTGATCAATTTAATGTGGGGCTTGAGAAAAAAGAAAATGTTGAGGAAGACTCAGGTTTCTTGCTTATACAATGGAGTAGATGGTTTTGACACTTCGATACAAAATACTGGAGGAGGAGCAAGTTTGGGAGGAGCTCATGAGTTCACTCTCAGGCCAGTTGAATTTGAGATGACCCTGGGATATCCATGTGGAGATATTGAGTAAGACATGTGGGTTTAAAGCTAAGATAAGAGGGCCAGGCACAGCGGCTCATGCCTGTAATACTAGCATTTTGGAAGGCCAAGGAAAGAGGATTGCTTGAGGCCAGGAGTTCAGAACCAGTCTGAGCAAGAGTGAGACTCTGTTAGAAAATAGAAAAATTAGGCAGGCATGGTGGTGCGTGCTTCTAGTCCCAACTACTTTGGAGGCTGAGGCTGGAGGATTAGTTGAGTCCAGGAGTTTGAGTTTGCAGTGAGCTGTGATGACATCACTGCACTCTAGCCTGGGAGATAGAGCAAGACCCTGTCTCAATAAATAAATAAATAAATAAATAAATAAATAAAGCTATGAGAAGAAACGGGTTGGAGATCAAAATCTTGGCATCCTGAGCGTAAAGATGATATTTTAGGCCATAGGAACAGATTAAATCACTCAGAGAAAGAGTATTGAGTGAGATAATAAAAGTACCTCAAACAGTACCCTGATAAACTTCAATGCTTAATAACCAAGTAAAGGAGGATAAACCTACAAAATAGTAAAAAAAAAAAAGGGGGGGTACAAATAAAACCAGGAGACTGTAGTTTCATAGAAGACAAGGGCATAGTGTATTTTGAGAAGGAAGGAAGGATTGCCTGTATCCATGCTACTGAGGGATTGAATAAGATGAAGAATGAAAAGTATTTGCTAGATTTTGTGACCTGATGGTCGTTGGTGACCTTAGTGAGAGCTGTTTCAGCAGAGTGGTGTGGGTTGAAGTTTCCAGGACCATATATAGTCAAAAGACTCACTATTGGGTTAGGGCTTAGGGGAGCTGGGGGAAGGAATCATCCAAAATATCTAGGAAGAACATGCTGCTGTAATAAATGTCAATGAGTTATTCACACGTTTATTGAATTTCATATGTAGGTTCTTAATGTAAAACATCGCATTCGTACACTTTCATAGGTTTATTATGTTAGAAACACTGTGCTATGAAATAGCCCACAGCCTACCTTAGGAGGCCTTTATGGGCTATTCATATGCTTCAAGCATACTCTAAGAAACATGAATCTATATATCAAAACACTTACTAGAAAAACTTTTTAAATTTAGTTATGGAAGGCCAAGGAATAAAGTTACATCTTTTCTTTAGGCCTCAGAGTAAATGTAAAATGATAAAGGTAGATTAGGTGATCACTAATGAGATCACTTCCAGCTCTCCTATTTTATCATCTTTATCTACATTCATTCAACTTGTAAATAAGCATCTCTATACACTCAGTGTTCTCACAGAACACCTTCTACTTTCTGCCCTAAGGAAGACCTGGCTTTCAACAAAGACAATGAGCCTCAACAAGCAGCTGTCTTCAACTAAAGCTGCTTAATCTCTAAACATCCAAATCTGGAGTAGAGAAAGTGGGGTAGCATAGGGAACCAGCACCCTCCTGCCTCATCATTGCCCTTACCAGCCCACTGCACAGCTTCATGAAAAGCCCCTCTACCCATAAGGTTCATACTATCTGCACATCTGCCTTTTACTCCTTATCAGGGTGACCACCTACCTCTCTCCTGGATGTTCCCCTTCATTCACTGAGGACTCAGTCATCTAATTTACTAGTATTTTCTCTACCCCAATTCCTGACATCATTGGCCAATTGGAAATGTAATCCTGCATCCTATATTCACATTCCTTTGCCTACTCAGACGTCATGGTCACATCCTAGATACTGCCATCTTCCAGAATGGCCTCACCTTGAAATCATAGATTTGTATATCCCATTTTCTGACCAAGACTGCCCATCTTCCAATCTAGACCTTCTCCTGGGTCAAGCCCTAACTCTGGTCTCCCATACTGCCCTGTTCATGACTCTATCGTAAGACGTTCTAGATCATATTAAAACTATGCTAACATGTCTGTCTCTCATGAGTACCTGGAGAGCAGGAACTGTTTCACTCACCCTGCAAACCCACTGTTTGGCACATACAAGGCCCTCAAATCTAAATGAATGTTTCTGAGTGACATTTATATTCAAAGCATTGCACTTGGTATTTGAGTGAAAAAGGGTTCTGACTGCAGGAAACTTAGAGACCACTAGAAGACCTAAGACAAATTAAAAACTAAATTTTAAGGTGGAAAGTGAGAAGGACCTCAAGAACTATAAAAGTGAAATTCTATGGGATTGCTAAGGTGAGGGAAGTGAGGATGGAGAGACAGACATTGCTTCTGTGAGGGGATCAGAGCAGCTTCATAAAGGATGTGACACCTGAGCTAACCTGGAAGAATGGGTGGGGATTTAGATATACGAAAATGGAGGCAGAAGGAATCCTAGGAAAAGGGAACAGTATGAGGAAAGACACCAAGTTAATAAAGCATAGGTTATATCTGGGGAGCAACTGATTTAGTGGGAACAAATAGTACATGGGGAGAAAGTGAAAGCAACTAAGTTGACCTAATTTTGGAGCAACTTAACTATCAATTTTGATGTTATTTTGACAGTAAGTAGACATAGGTACAGTTCCTTGGTGTCTTATTTATCAATTAACCCTTAAGCCACATGCCTTTCTTCAAAAGAATATTTTAAGGATAAAAAAAAACTTTTTTCAAAGGCTTTTCATCCAAGATGATAGTTATTTATTATTCCTACCTAAGCTTACCTTTTCTTTTTTATCAACACGGTCATTGTTTCCTATGACAACGTGATAAACAGGTTTGTTTGTTTTTTAAAGGAAGGTAAGGCCAAACAACAAAGATGGGAATCATTTTCAATTCTTTAAATTCCTTAGATGATATTTTATTTCCATGAACATATCTTCCTGTTATTGTAAATTTATACTAAGTAAATAATGATGGCATTAACTGGCATTCTTGGTGTGCTTTTGATCATCTTTCTCAAAAAGCGACTGCCAAGAGAATTTTCTAACAGACATCACTTAACCACTAAGTGGCTGCAAGCGTTAAAGGCAATTAAGCAATCATTATTTAAGAGGCAGAATGAAAATTACTTGCTTTCTCTGTTAAAGAACTTACAACCTCCACACATACCACAGAGTCCTTGAAATGTACTCCTTTATCTATCTCATTTTAGAAACTGGACCATGTCTTCATCCTCAGAGTTGTTGGTTCTAGTCTTATTAAAAGCCCTCAGGCCAAGGATTCGCTTCAGAATTCTGGCTCTGCCACTTACTAGCTGTGTGACCTTGGGCCAATTACTTAACCACTCTGAGCCTCAGTTTCCACATCAGTAAAAAGTAGATAATAGCACCTACTTCATATGATTGTTATGAGAATTAAGCGAGACAATGCATGCAAAGTGTTTAGGCTCAATGTCCGACACATAAAGTCTGCTCAATAATTGGTAACTGCACTGTTATTGTACACAAATACAGACTTTGTAGTAAACAACTCTATTCTACAGAATGAATTTGTACCTCTATGTAAAAAATACCTCTATATCTATGAAATTGAACTGCTTTTAGTAATTGGCTCCTGTACATTTCCTGTCCTTTTCCATTACTACATAACTAAACCATTGCCAGATTTGGGACAATCCTAGTTCTGAGATGTTTTAAAACCCAGCCTGAATGAATCATATATTCTTCTGTTAATGGTACATCAAGCTCAAATTTTTGCAACGCATTCCTTTCTTTTTAATCTCATGAAACAGACACTTCTTTCCTCTCATTTCAATATAGTGTCAAAACAAAATGACATTTACTAGTCCCTGATCTGATCCACATGCTAGATTGGCCAGTCCAGATCTAAACATACAGGCAAAACCACTGAGCTCTTTGCAACCATTGGCATGTGTCCCAATTCTCCGTGAGAATATACAATTCTCCTTCACTACCTGAATAAGGAGCTGTGTTAAGGCAATGATGAGACTGGCAAAGTATAAGTTATTGAGCTCCCTTTTGCCTTCTTTGCTTTTAAGAAAAAACTACATATTTTTAGCTGGGCAAGGTGGCCTGCGGCTGTAGTCCCAACTACTAGGGAGGCTAAAGTTGGAGGATCACTTGAGCCCAGGAGTTTGAGACCTCATCTCTTAGAAAAAGAAAAAAATACTACATATTTCATAAACTAAATGTATTACTCAGTGAAGTAAAGAGGTTAGGTGGTGGATAGAGTTGACATTTCTCTTCCTATATCAGTCATAATACTTAGAAAACTTACAGCAGTTCCCTTCCAGCCACCCCAAATATGAACCCCACCCAACCAATTTCTGTCCTCCAAAAAAAATTATGTAGAAATTTGGAGTAGCCCTGTTGGGCTAGAATGGGAGTAATCACAAAATATCTTGGGCTTTAGAAATTGAGTTCAAGACAATTCAGCATGAATTGAGTATCTTAGACTATAAGCCTATTCTATGCTTTATACTGAGGGAAATATAAAACTATGTAAGATATGATCCCTATGTTCAAGAAATATTACAAATGAATTTTTGTCCTGAGCAGGAATGTACTGTTCCTGCCTAGATTAGCTGACATCTGTTTGAGCCCTAAAATGCCCTATATCAGGGGATTTTAATGATGAAAGGAAAATATTAAATAGAAGATAGACCATCAGAGAGGGAAAACATGGAAAGATAGCAGATCTACCTTAACAAATCCAATCATATTGCAGCATAAGTGGGGATTTTTTTCATCCCTTAAATAAAGATGCCCCCAGCGTTCTGTCCCAGTATAATTCATTCCAGCCATCACAACCTAAACACACACTAACTTAATAAAGGCTCCCATCAGTGTGCTCTGGCATCACCCGCAAATCACCTAAAATATAGATTATGTTATTAATACATTTTATCTTCTCCACCTGAAGTTCCAGCTTGAGGCTTCATCAACATGATCAAGATACACCACTCCTCTTCCTACACACACACACACACTGAGGCTCTGTCACTATGCTGAGTGCTTCATACCCAAATGCCTAAGCCCCTGGCTTAAAGGCACCCCCCAACGCTTCCCATCTCACTTTGAGTAAAATCTGGTGTCTTTACTATGGCTAGCAAGGCTCCTTCCCAGCTCTCCAGCCTTATCTCCTCCCACTCCCTACCCGCTGCCTCTACTCCAGCCACAGTGGCCTCCTTGCTTTCTCTCCAACAGGCCAAGCATGCTACACTTAGGGGCCTTTGCAGTGGCCATTCTTTCTGTCTGGAAATTTCTTTCTCCTGATCTTTGCATGGCTGATTCCTTGTCTCTGCTTAGGTCTTAATTCAATGTCTCTTCCTCAAAGAGGCCTTCCATGACCCCTTATTTGAAGGACCTGCCCCTTCCCCACCCCTGTCACTTCCTATCACATCATCCTGTTTTATTGTCTTCATAGCTCACTACTCTCCAGCCAAAATGGCCTCTTCTTGATTTTTCCTTCTTGCCTTGGGGTCTTTGCATATGCTATTTACTCTCCCTGGAATGCTCCTCCCCTTCTTTTCATGTGCGTCCTTCTCAACCTTTAGATCTCAGCTGAAGTCTCACCTCCTTGAAAAGGACTTCCCTGATCACTTAATATTAGTGTAAAGTAGCTCATGTCCCCCTCCCACTACCATTAGGCCCCATTAGCAGCCTCTTCTTTTCCTTCATTGCACTTAATAGACAATATTATGTTTATCTGTTTTCTTCTCACCCCCCACCAAACCACAAACTGAAATCTCCATGAGGACAGGGATTTTTGTCTGCTCTGTTCACCACTGGAATTGTTAGGGAAGGCCTCACTGAGAAGGTGAAATTTGAGCAAAGACCTAAAGATGGAACCAGTACTGCAGTTACTAACACATTGAATGCAGATATTCTGCCTGACTTTCAAAGCCTTCCATAACCTGAACTCACCTTACCTAGCCAATCTTTTCTCTCATTCATCCCCCAGGACACACTCTGCACTCTAATCACATCTGTCTCACATATTCCTTCCTGGAAAGTCTTTCACATTTACTGATCACAATCTGTATTTATTTTATTATTTCAAAATATTAAGGGGGTACAAATGTTCTTGTTACACAGATAGCTTTTATAATGCTTAAGTCAGGGCTATAAGTGTGCCCATCACCCGAATAGTGTTCATTGCACCTGTTAGGTAGGTTTTTACCCCTCCTTTCCTCCCCCCTTCCCATCACAATATTTAAAACGTCATGGTACAGGTACTATCATTACACCTATTTTATTGTTGAAGAAACTGAGGATCAAAGAGATTAAATAACTTGTCCAATATCACACAGCCAGTAAGTGCTGGAGCAGGGTTGGACCCCAGAACTATTTGAACTCCAGAGCCTGTATTCTTAAAAGACTACAGGATGCCAACAACATAAGAGAATAGACAGCATGGAAGACATAAAAAAAGATTTAGAGAAGGAGAGCAAAACAGACCCTCAATTAACTCAAGTCTGTTTGACTCCAAAGTTCGTACTCATAACCTCTGTACGGGGTGCCATATGTCCAGATTTCTGTGGGACAATACTGGTTTACTATCTTCCTAGAGCTCACAGTGCCATTTCTCTCATTGGTAAGAAATTAAGAAAAATGGAAAAAGAAAGAGAAGAAATTCTTCTTTGTGTATTCTGGGGCACATTTCCATTATGAAAATGACTTGTGTTTTCCATATGTTACATCAGCATGCCTTGAAAACCGTATTTGATAATAAGGGTATAGGAAGGAATGCATCTGTTGAATACTATTGGAAAATGGTGAAAATAAGTAAGAATTTCTCTCAATTAAATGGGCTGCTTATCATTATAATCCCTAATACTCAGTGAGCATTTTATATGTGTTAGATACTTTACATGTATCACTTCATTCAATCATCACAAGAGCTATCATTATCCCCTTTCTTTTGTTTTTAGTTTCTTAATTTAATTTTTTAAAATCGACAAATTAAAATTGTATACATTTATGGAGTATACTGTGATGTTTTGATATATGTATGCATTATGGAATGATTAAATCAACCTAATTAACATATTCATCACTACACATATTTATCAGTTTGGTGACAAGAACATTTAAAATCTGCTCTCTTAGCAAATTTCAAGTATACAATACAATATTATTAACTGTAGCCATCACGCAGTACATTAGCTCTCCAGAGCTTATTCTTCTTGTGTAACTGAAACTTTGTACCCTTTTAACGTGTCCCCATTCCCTCTCTCATCTCCACCCCTAGTATATGGTAACTACTATTCTACTTTCTACTTCTATGAGTTCAACTTTTTTAGATTCCAGGTATAAGTGAAACCATGCAGTATTTGTCTTTCTGTGCCTAGCTTTTTTCACTTAGCATAGTGTTCTCCAGGTTCATCCATGTTGTCACAAATAACAGAATTTCCTTCTTTTTTTTTTTTTTTTTTTTTTT
>NW_012150596.1:1868810-1887578 GCF_000956105.1 Propithecus coquereli | reverse complement strand
TCGAACTCCTGAGCTCAAACAATCCGCCCGCCTCGGCCTCGCAAAGTGCTAGGATTACAGGCGTGAGCCACCGTGCCCGGCCAGAATTTCCTTCTTTTTTAAGGCCAAATAGTATTCCATAGTGTGTGTGTGTGTGTGTGTGTGTGTGTGTGTGTGTGTGTTGCATTTTCTTTATTCATTTATCTATCACTGGATACTTAGTTTGATATCATATCTTGGCTATTATGAAAAGTGCTGCGATGAACATGAAAGTACAAATAACTCTTCAACATATTGATTTCATTTCCTTTGGATATATACCAAGAAGTGGAATTACTGGATCATATGGTAGTTCTATTTTTAATTTTTTAAGGAATATCCATACTGTTTTCCATAATGGCTGTACCAATTTACATTCCCACCAACAGTGTACAGTTGTTCCCTTTTCTCATGGCCAAGACTTGTCATTTTTTGTCTTTTTGATAGAAGCTATTCTAACAGCTATGGGGTGATATCTCATTGTGGTTTTAATGTACATTTCCCAGATAGTTAGTGAAGTTGAGCATTTTTTCATATACCTATTGGCCATTTCTATGTCTTCCTTTGAGAAATGTCTATTCAGGTCCTTTGCCCACTTTTTAATCGGGTCATTTGTTTTCTTGCTCTTGAGTTGTTTGCATTCCTTATGTATTTTGGATATTAACCCCTTATCAGATGTAAGGCTTGCAAATATTTTCTCTTATCATTAACCTCATCTTAAAGATGAAGGAACTGAGGCTCAGAGAGGTTAAATGACTTTTCCAAGTTCCCACAGTTACTAAGTTGCGAAGCTAGAATTCAAACCCATATTGACCTGATTCTGAAGACTACATGTTTAGCCATGATACTGTGTTACCCCTTCCACATTGTACTGCCTCCTAACTGCATTCAAAAGTCAAAATCATTACAGAATACCCAGTATTTATCCTGGAAAAGAAATATGAAAGGAAATGACTTCCCTAAAGTCTCACTCAAGCATGCCTTTATTGATACATAAACATTTCCATGAACAAAGGAAGTACCAAAATCCCCCTCCCAAGTCATAGAAATGTAGCTAATAAAAATTAGCAAAACCTACAATGAAATGTGTTTTAAGTCCCTTCTCTGCCTTTGTGACTGTATCCCCACTCAGGGCCACACACAGGGGGAGCCCAAGTAGAGCTCTCCAGCAAGTTTGCAGTTGGGGAATGAATGATACCTGATGTGGAGCAACTCTCAATTGCCCCCAATTCTTGTAATCAGTCACTGTATTCAATTCCACCCACATATCTGAACACCTGCCATATTCTCACAACACTGGGCCAGGCACTGAGGACACAAAGATGGAAAAAGATGATCCCCATGCTTGAGTCTCCAGTTCCTGTGGTTGGGGGATGGAGGTAGAAGAGAAAAGAAGGAGTGCCAAAATGACCACTATGAGAACTTTGTTCCTCCTCTGAACTCCCTTAGGACATTTGTTGTACCTCTCTCCTGGCACTTTCACTTACTTTCTATCTAGTATTATATAGAGAGGCAGTTTAGTGAAGTAGCAAACACGGACCTTGACAATCAGACTTGGCCTTAAATCCAAGCTTCTCCACTTAAGCTGTGTGACCTTGAATAAGTCATTTAACCTCCCCTTAACCTCAGTTTCCTCACCTTGAAAATGGGATTTATAACCCACAGTTATTAAAAATTAAAAAAATTGTTTTAAAAAGAAAAAGAACATTAAAAAGGAAATGGGATTTATAATATCTCTATCACAGGACTGTTGGAAGGAATCAATTGGACATATACCTGTAAAATGCCTAGCACAGGACCTGGCACATAATAGTTATTCAATAAAGAGCACCACTTATTATTCTTATGAGCATGCCTTATCTCTTGTACTAGAGGGTAAGCTCCTTGTAGGCATTGCCTGTATGTATTTTATCTCTGAGTCCCCAGAATATTGAGCACATGGCCTTGCACATGAGAAACTCCCAAAGATAGCTATATAGAAAATCAAAGAATGAACAAATTATTATAGTTCAAATACAATAATCTGTGATCAAAAGAGTTACAAACAATGTGCTCCAGGGATTCAAAGGACAGTAACACGTGTAGTTGTTGAGGGCAAAAGAGAAAAAGAAAGGTCAGGAAAAGATTTAAGGAAGAAATGGATATGGGTGGGAAGAAATGACAGGGAAAAGCATTTCTTCCTAAGGGGGTTTAAGCCCATATCTGTCCGGCTTCAATGCCTCGCTCTTTCCAAGGTTATACCAGACCATCCCTCCTATAGCTAAAGTGGAAAGTTGTGGTGTAATAAAAAGCCAAGAAACCCCAGTTCTAGCCTCTCAAAGACTTGTGTTATCTTAGGCCTGGTACTTCATCTCTCTAAGCTTCAGGTTCCTCACCTATAAAATGGGGACTTTAAGAAAAAGACGTCCATCTCACAAAGTTGCTGAGAGCCATGTGTTCAACAGTGGCAGCTGCAATTTCTATTCTATTTTCTTCCCAGTACTCCAAATGAATCTGCTCACATACTCTTCAAATTTGGCAAAACAAGCTCAACATATATGTGTACTAAACTGTCCAGGCATCCCAGTTACTTGGAATATTAGATTTTACGTAAAGCTTTGTATGCCACTTTTTAGCCCAGCTTTGATAAATGCTATAAGATCTTGGAACATCCAAACTCTTTTGGGCATGATTGGAACTTCATACAGCATGACAATTTTGATAAAATGGGATTGCTGAGTAATTTTGTAAAATTTTAGGGTCATTAAGAAACTTTGAAAAACATTTCCTCTAAAGGAAAATAAAATGAACTAAAAACCAGCTAAAATACCAATTCGGCTTGCTGATAGCAGCAGTCCTGAAGAAGAAAGTGAGAGTGTTGCCATCATGCAGCAACGACACAGGGGCAGCAAAGGGGAGCTTTGCCTGTTCATTTTTGTATCCAACATTTTTGGTTTAAAGGTAAATACAGCTATAGACTATATCAGACAAAAAGGAGGGAACTTCCAGAGCCATGATGATATATTAAATTCCATCCCAGGCTCAATAAACTATGACTTATAAGGCTTGTAAAATCTTTACAGGGCTCCTGACAGCTCCACATGTGCTGATGACCAGAAGAATGGAACCTTTTGCAAAACATCTGCTAAATCATGCATCTTGGCTTGAATTTCTCTGTCTGCCCATGATGACAAAATACAGAACGAGTGGAGTGCATTGAGGTTTGAAGGAGTATACGTGGGTGTTTTGCACAATATAGGGGCTGCTTATTTAAACTGGCATTCCGTCATAGCTTCCATCTGTAAGATGCATTTCTGACCATATTGGATAAAAGCTGCTCTCTCTTAATTTTAACCATGCCTGAGCAACATAACTTTGTTCATCACATATTGAATTATACCGACGGTGTACTAGAAGACACAAAGCTTCTGGTAGCTTCTGACAAACATGAGCTTGAATAGATTATGCTCAGCAGGCTAAGAGTTTCCTAATAATTTTGACTGGAGTTCATGTACAGATGGGAAAAAATGGACTTTCATGGACAAGCAAATGGTTTTCCATTGTCCAGGAAAATTGCAAATCAGAGTGATTGGAACTTATTTATATCATGCTGGGTTTTGCTTCAGAACTCAAGTGCTTGTAGGGTGAGAACATCATCAGAAAGCAAGCTGATAAAAGGGGCTTTCCTCTTTCACCTTTTTGATGCTATGTTGAAGATTTTCAAGATTTTAAATAGTATATTGCTCAGATGACTGGAATCTGAGTAAGGAAACAAAAGGAATTGGAATGGTGTTTGTCTTCGTCTCCACTCTCCACTCAGCTTTTACTAAATGGTTCACTTGCTGGCCTCAAGAGAATATACAGTGTGAGAGAAGAAACACATTTGGTTGGGATCCCTGGAACTAAAGTCAAGACCTACCACCACTCCGATCTCTAGCCAAACCCTTGGGGTTGAGACCAACAAGATAACAATGGTGCCACCTTTCCAATTGCCCTCTGAATTTGATTATTTGATTACTTTATAAAAATACTGGGGCAGGAGAAGGTGGTTTTCACTGTGTCTAATTATAACTACAAGGTGGATCAAAGTAGAAAACAACCAAAGCCTAACATTCACTGGCTATTTACATCTACTATGTGCCAGGCACAATGCTTGGCACAAGCATGGGGGTACACTAGTAAAGAACTTGGGTGGGGTGCCTGTCCTTGTGGAGTTCAGTAGAGCAGACAGGCAAGTGACCACATAAGTGCAAGACAGAGGGATAACTGCTGTGATAGGGAGTACAAAGGTGAAACTGATAGGGTCTGTAATCACAGGGCCTAGTGGGAGAGACACACTAGCAAATAAACAATTACAACCCAGTGATAGAGTCTATGGGAAAAGGAAGCTTGGGGACTATGAGAGCACAAAAAAGAGGATGACTTATTCCTCTACTTGGGGAAGATGGAAAGGGGCTTTACATAGGAGGCATAATTAAACCAGATCCTGAAGGTTGAAATAGCTCAGAAAGTAGGTAGGCTAGGACTCCAGTGTACTAGCAATCACAATTTTCTACCTTCAAGTGACTATGACTTTTTATGTAGTCCTCACACAATGCACAGTAAAGAGTTAAACCTCACTTTGCCAGTCCTTTTAAGGTTCTTGAAATCCCAGGGGAGGAAGGACTCTAATCCTGCCTAATAGCGGTAGTAGGAATGCTTTAAAGGGAGGAAACTAGGAGACATCAAAGACAGGGTGTGTTTCTGGGTAAGTGGAAAGATCCCTGGGTTTGAGTTCCAGCTTCACCATTAACTAACTAAATCATTGAATAACTCCATGACCCTCAAAAAAACTTTTAACTTTATCTCAGACTCAGTTTCTTGATCTGGAAAATGGTAATAATTTTGTCTGCTTCTCCATATGGTTATGAAGTTCAAGTGGAGTAATACAGGGAAGAGGTTTTGTAAACTATAAAGCCTGATACAAATGTCAGCTATTGTTTTCTGGAAGGGGATTGATGGCAGAAGGTCGGCAAAGCAATTGAAGCTTATTCCTGGTGTCCTCTGCCAGGAATCCAGACCTTTTCCAGTGAAACAAGCAGACTTCCTGAAGGAGATGCATAGCCCTTTCCATCATTCATGCAGAGAATGAGAGGGAAAACAGTGAATTGTGCATCCAGGCATCCTATGTGGGTGCCTTTGTGGTCTGAGGGATGCAGTGAGTCCTGCTGCTTTCATCTGGAGGACAGCAGAATGTGCAAGGAAATCCACACAGTGTGGTAAAGACTGAGAGCACAGTAAGAGCAACTCCAGAGGAAAGGAATACTGGTACAGGAGAGCTACGACAGATAGAAGCTGAATAGTTAACGAAGAGTAATGTCAAGACAGTGTGGGGGAAGTGAAGGCCTAACAAAGATGGAGGCAGCATAACATAGTGGCTAAGAGCACAGATTTGGGAATATGAAACCCTGGACCTCAAGTCCCATCATACAATCTTATTCCAAGTGGTAAATTGTATTGCTAGTTTACTAGTTTACAATGATACATTCCCTCCCTGAATATGGCTTCCCTTCCTGCCCTGTTGCCTTTGGACTTAGCCATCTAGCCTGCTTTGGCAAATGGAATATGAGTGGACATGACATATACTATGTATAAGCACAGACGAGCTTTAAATGGGTGCTAAGGTCAAATGTTTATGTCCCCACGAAATTCGTATGTTGAAATCCTAACACTGAAGATGATGGTATTAGAAGGTAGGGCCTTTCGGAGGTGATTAGGCAGAGCCCCTCATGAATCGGAGGGAGCTCATTCTCCCTTTCCACCATGTGAGGACACAGAAAAAAGGCACCCTCTGTGAACCAAAAAGCAGGCCCTCACCAGACATTGAATCTGCCAGAGTCTTGATCTTGGATTTTCCAGCTTCCAGAAGCATGAGAAATAAATTTCTCTTGTTTACGAGCCACGCAGACTATGACAGTTTTCTTATAGCAGCCCAAATGGACTAAGACAATGATCTTGTGTAATTTGGCTCTGTCCCTCTTTTTCTTGTCTTGTGAAAACAGTATGCCCCACATAGTGACTACTTTTCAGCCTGGGTTCCAGAATGAGAAGAATTGTGGAGCCACCCATAGCCTAAACTGGATAGAGCCTAGTAGATCTGCAGCTGAACTGCAGCCTTCTTATAATGTAAACAAGAAATAAATAGGAGTTTAAGTTAAGGGTCCACAAACTACAGCCTGCAGGGACAAATATGGCCCACCACCATTTTTGTACACCCTGTGGGCTAAAAATGTTTTTTATATTTTTTTATTTATTTATTATTCCAGGGTTTTGTGAGGGTACAAACATTATAGTTACACTTTATGTCTTTGCCTCACCCAAATGCGGGTTAAAGGCATGCCCTTCCCTCCCTTTAGTGCTCCCGTGTCCTTCAGTTGTAGATTTGCCCCCTCATCCGCCTAATCCCTAGAGAGTATTTCTGCCATGTGATCAACCTAGTGTTGATAAGTTAGTACCAATTTGATGGTGAATGCAAATGGATCCCGTTCTGTTCTTTTGGTGCCCCACTTTGAATAATGGGCTTAAGTTTAATCCAGGAAAGTATAAGAGGTGCTAGATCACTGTCGTTTCTTATAATTGAGTAATATTCCATTGTAAACATATACCAAATTTTAATAATCCACTCATGGATTGACGGGCACTTGAGTTGTTTCCACATTCTTGCAATAGTTGTTTTTTATATTTTGAATGGTTGATAAAACATCAAAAGAAGAAGAATATTTCATGACATATGAACATCACATGACATATGCCCATCAATAAAGTTTTCAGGGAACACAGCCATGTTTATCTGTTTACACAGTATATATAGCTGCCTTTGTGCTACAGTGGCAGAGTTGAGTAGTTGTGGCAGACTGTATGACCTACAAAGCTTAAAATATTTACTATCTGGCTCTTTAAGAAAAACAAATTTTCCAGACTCTGATTTAAGCCCAGAGATACTGGGATTATTTGTTTGTAACCTCAGCAAAAGGTGACAACTATAGTTAAATACTTAAGTTCACCAAGCCGCAGTTTCCTCATCTGCTACATGGAAAGAAAAATAGGACCAACATCACTGGGTTTTTAGAAAATTAAATCATATAATGCATCTGAAATATTTAAGAGGATGTCTGCCACATAGTAAATATTTACAATTATCATTAAGGAGCTGTAAGCTTCCCAAAGCAAACACAAGAAGAAAGACAAAGGAAAGGAAAGGAAAATCAAAGATTAAGACAAGACAAAATGCAGCAGGACTGAGACACTGGCCTGATTATCTCTGGCAAGATAATGCCCTGGATAAGGTGATCATACAAAACGAGCTCAGGTGCAAGGTGGCTGTAATCAATTGTAAAGTTAACTTTAACTGCTTGGTTAAAATCTGTTTCAAAATCATCTGTAAGGTGCAGCTTGACAATCAAATTTCTTTCGGGCTCAAGCCACAGGTTAAGAGTCCCCAAAGGGACATTGTTAATGTCCATAATGACTTCAAAGATTGTCCTTCTGGTTCTTGGGCTAGTAGCCAGACAGTAACCCACCTGGGCCCCTCCTACTTGGTAGCCAAAAAAAATGTTGAAGTGAGAGGTGAATAATACTCTGAAAAGGGATGGTCACACTGATCTCAAATCCACGTTGACTCAGGATTTGTTGAGTACCTGAATCCCAGTGGTTACAAAATTGCATATAAATTGTTTCAATACAGTTTTGTTCCTTGACTCTCATACCTATGTATATCAATATAGAGTCATCGCTATAAATTATTTGCGCTCCATGCTTATTCTGTTTTGTTCTTCATTCCCCAGGCACCTAGAAGAAGAAAGCAGCATAAAGATTTAAAGGATGATAAAGGAGGGCTTCAGAGGGCATTCTAGAGCCTCTTTGGATACTCAGAAGAGAAAATAAATTAAAATCCTTCAGAAAAGAACAAAAATGCTGGTCCCTTCTGCTCTACTCCTTCTGGAGCCCTGGGAGGCCTTCCTAAAATTAAATTAACTCCCTCTCTCTTTCAAAAAGCAGATGCAGTGGCAAGCTTATGTGGTTGAGCCACCTGATTCAACTCCACATTTTCCCCGGTGTAATCTACACTAAGCAGAATATTGAAAAGTATTCCCAAAGTAGTAGAGTTTGAATTAATTACTTACTTTATTTAACTTCTACGGTTCTAAAACTGAAGTGTCTCATAGGTGATCTTTTGAAGGCTAGATGATGTGGAAATATTTTAGTCATTGACCAAATATTTTGTTCTTTTCCCTTTTTCCAGATGTAAAATCCATTAGTTGCTAAGCCTGCCTCTGTGTTGCTGTAAAATGGGAACCAGAATGCTTTTCTCAGAAATATTAGATACTCCAAAAGTTTCTTTGGAAGCTCACCATTCAGAGCATCTGTAACATAAGGCTGGAAACTCAAAGGTACCTCTCCCTTGATACTTGCTAGGAGGAATTTATCAGGCTCTTCTGAATCTGCCAAATCATCTTGACGGCTTGCTACAGCATTTTCAAAAACACATGTACCATTTTGTCATGGAGATCACCTTTTTAATTTTTTTAAAGAGTCTAAACAAGGCAAAAAGCTTCTAAGTAATCTGGAACTAAAGAGAAACACATTTCTGAAAGGTCCCAGTGCGGCCCCTCTGCTGATATCCCAGGACTGTCTCCCCAGGGCTGGGCAGGCATTGGGACCCCTTATACCGGTTGCAGGACTCCATCTCTTCTCAGAAGCTTGATCGTACTTTCCAACCAGGCTTCCGGATCATCAACTTCCTTTTGTCAGCAATGGCTTGAGTAGAACCCCAACGACTTTACTGTTTCTTTCTTTCTTTTCTCTATGAATAAATCATATATTAATAGAAATATGCCACCATGCCTCACCTTTCATGTCACTTAATCTGAGCTCATCTGTTCTTGTCCATCAGTATTTTCCCTTAATTTCCCTACAGTGTTCAGGCAAGGCAAAGAGTTCACATTCTCATTGGTCACGTGTCCAGTGCCCTTGAAGGCTCCCTCGCAGGCAGTCTCACAGTTCTTTGCCTTCTTGCTCCCACCAGAGAACCAGAACTAAACTCTGTCCCCTGTATTATCATCATCTATTTACTTGTCTGTGTCACACTGGAGTAAGAACCCCTTAAAAACAGAGACCACATCTTATTCCTCTCTGTATCTCCAGGACATCAGATTTCCTGGCAGACACAATAGATATAGTAAATAGATAAGAGATATATATAGATATATATACACACACATACATAAGATTATATGTATTTTTACTGTACCTTTTCTATGTTTAGATACAAAAAAACTTACTAATGTGTTACAATTGCCTACAGTATTCAGCATAGTAACATGATGTACAGGTTTGTAGCCTAGGGGAATAGGCTGTATCATGGAGCCCAGGTGTGTAGTAGGCTATGCCATCTAGGTTTGTGTAAGTACACTGTGATGTTCACATGATGATGAAGTCATCTAATGACACATTTCTCAGAAAGTATACCCATTGTTAAGCAATGTGTGAGGGTATATTGTTTCTGGAATGAAAGAATGAGTGAATGAAACTATCAGTCAATGAATTCATTTATTCAAAAGTATAATGAAATTTGAGCTATCCAGTGCCTATGAAAGAAATAACTGTTAATTGCAGGGATTTGTAATCCCTTCCTGGGCTTCTCAGAGTCTTTTTGTGAAATTCCTGGTTCTCTGTGATGATCTTGGCAAGGAGGTTTGTCAAGCAGCTAGTGAGTGGGATTATGGGTACATAATCTGCTACTCTATTTACTGGACAACTGTAATTGTATTATACACAGTACAAGGTTCTCTGGCAGGAGGAATATAAGAAATGTGTTCCCACCCCTATTAGGATTGTCAAAGCATGTCTTCTTGTCCTTCAGCTTCTGTCCTGCTTGTGCTGGTCCTAAAGAAGGATCATATCCATCTACTCAATTGTGTCTTTGTCACCAAGAAACCTAGTTATATAACCTTATTGATCTCTCTCTCTCACCCTCTTGTCTTCCTCTGCCCTGTATCAGAACAGGAAGTGACTATCATAGTGGTGGTAGTGATGGTGGTAAGTGAATGACATGGAAGTGGGGAGTTGTGAGTGGTCTCAACAACAAAGGATGGAAATTTAACCACCCTTAAAATTCTACCCAGCTCTTATAATATTTATGCACAGTCCTTCCCTTTCTATGGAAACTCTCTTATGGATGACCTCAATCTTGACCCATTGCATTAAATTAGGATTTTACTTCATATAGTCAGTTCTAAATGTGGATTATGCAAGCAATGAATTATCTACAGAAGGACTGACACTCTAAACTGGCTTTCTGCCTGTTTCCCCAACCTTTCACCCACCTCCACCCCAACACACATACACACACACACACACACACACACACACACACACATCCCTCTTACTTATTTTCTCTTAATTGGTGTGACCTCAAGCAATACAAACCAATTTTATCATTAACCTAAGAAAAAAACTAATTGGATGTCAAATATGTTACCCAAAACTTGTATAATCCAATCAAACATTTGGCTCTGGATTGTTTTGCTTGTATATGAGGTGATGAAAACAAAATGAGTGTGTCAGGCACTTTGGGAGTTGTTTTAAATTTCTGAGGCCAATAACGTACCACTCTGTAAATTACTATTTCAGTACACTAAACAGAGCCCTGGTAGCCTTAATGAAGAAATGTTTCTTCAAGAGTGTCAGTTTACTCAGAGGAATAATTTCCCAGGTTAACAACAATTAGCATGCAATCTCTTCTACAGGTAGGGAATATTTTATACTATATTAGGTTCATTGTTTAATTGGCTGGATGCTATTGTGAAGCTGTTGAAAAGAAATAAATTTTGCAGTTATTGTTAACTATCAGTCTCAATGATGTATATTAATAATTTCAACCTGACTACATATTCAACTGTAACAGTGAGAGCAAAGTACTAGTGCAGCAGATAGGGTTCAATATTCAAGAAAGAACACTTACTAACAGGATGGGACATCTTGAAATGATCAATAATATGAAATTCTTCCAAATTCAAATAATAATTTGAACAAAACTCCCAGATCAATTAGAAAATTGTTTACATGTCATAATCTTAAAATGAATCATCCTTCTCTGTGGGAATCCTACCTATCTCTCAAATCATAGCTCAAATGCTGACTTTATGAAGCTTCTCTGGATCTCCAAACAGGACCATCAAGGAAGAACAGAGTAGACAAATGCCCAATTATGGGAAAGAGTTTGGCTTGTTTTAGGAACTAAAAGGTTACCATTGCTGGAAAATAGGAAGCAAGGATAAGAGTAGGAGCAAATGGGACTGGCATGGTAATGACAGCAGTCTTTATTCTAGGAGTATTAGAAAGTGATTGAAAGATTTTACTCCAGGGCTAGGGACGGGAGTGAAATTAGGTAGGAAATATGATCTTACTGTTTCCTCAAAGACCCTTCCTGCTGCAGTTTGAAGTACAGAATAAAGGGAGATAGGAGTAGAAACAAGACCGGTTAAGTTTATTGAGTTGTCCAGGTAAGAAGTGATGGTAGCTTAAACTAGTGTTGTGGCCTTAGAGATGATAAAGAGTAAATAGATTTACTACATTTTGGAGGTAAAAATGTCAAGACTTGATGAATGTGATTTAAAGGGTGAAGTTTGGAAATAAGTATGAAGGACATCTTTCGGAGTATGGGCTTGAGTAGCTGGTTGGCTGGTCATGACATAGAAATGAGGAACCCTGGAGATTCAAAATAGCAGTTTAGGGTATTTTTAAATTAAGACATGTTTATAGAATAAGGGAATATCAATTCTCACCTCTGTGCTAAAGTCTCTAGGATGAATTTCAGTACAATTAGTTAGACTCACCCTTCTCAGTCAAAGCTTAACTGGTGAATTTATCAAGAAATATCTATGTAGGGTTGATTGTACGGCCAGCACTATCCGTGATGGATGTGGAGGCAAAATATAGGTCTGAGAAAGTAAAGCAGAGCTTTTCTAAAGATCATTTTATTAATTGACATTCCTGTTGGCAGTATACAACTTGGAGAAACAAATCACTCTCCCGTTAGATATGATACTCTCTGTCAAGTAACATAGTTCTTGATGAGAAAAAATATCTTTTTAAAAATATATACAAATTTGAAAAGCATTTCAGTAGATGCAAAACTAAGTTAGATCTTGGGTTCAATGTCAGAAATTAGGGAAAAGGTGAAATACACGCCATGTAAAACAGAAAAGGTATGTTATGTCTAAAAAACTAAACTAAGAGCCAGTTAGTAATAGTCCAATTTCTGCCACTTATTCACTTTTTAACCTTAGGGAAAAGTCACTTTGTTTTCTGGGCCATAGCTTTCCAATTTACAAAATGAGAGGGTTGCATTAATTGATCTCTAAGATTTTGTTCGACTCTAACACTCTGTGAGTCTAGATCAGAAAAAGTCTAACTGGGAGACTCAAGGCTAGGGATAGAGTTAGGTTATTATAACAAGTCTTTCCTAAGATAATAAAGAGATGAAATTCACTCAACATAAAAGGGATTCTTAAAATTATATATTTTCAAAGAATAAAAAAGTTATAAGCATGGAAATTAGAAGTTGTAGCATCAACATGTAATCCAGAAAAAAAATTACAGAATAAGAGAATAAGAATTTCTCAGTGTTTCTACAGCATAGTCAGGAGAGAGTGATCTGTTCCAGGCAGCAATTTTAGTTGTTTAGACAGAAATGTACCAAAAGTGAAGAACAGGGAGTTTTTAGGACCCCAGAACTTGATAGAAACATCCTAGAAACCCAATTTCTCTTTCCCTTTGCTGTGACTCTTCTGCTCATGAAACTTCCAAGTGGTAGATTACATTACCAAGTAGAGTGCCTATCAGACAGCTGGTCCCATTTATCAGCCTAGGGGCCACTCTCATAGTAAACTAATTAACCAACTTTCTGATTTACATTTAGTCTCTTGTGGGGATTTTAAAAGTGAATTCATTCACTGCAACCAGAACACCCCTTGGTGATAAGAATAAACTGTGTTTCTGTACCCACAAGGATGAAAACCAGCCCCTGGAGCCAAAGTGATCTCAAAAGCATAGGAACCATAGAGCCCCCAAAGGAAGTAAATCTACCACAGGAGTCAGAGTTGTTTTATATTTTGGTTGAGATGCAGCATGTTAGAGCAGTGGTTATTATTGTTGCTACACACTGGCATACTTTGGCTCCTCCATTTTTTCAAGTTCTCATGAACAGCAAGCAAAGGTCTTGCAAGGGCTGGTCTCAGCCCATTTCTCTCCTCTCCATTCAGTCTCCAGATTCTTATGGCACCAAGTTTCCATAACCCTTCAAACTGTGAGAAAAGCACACTATATAATAGTAAAAATCATCAGACGATTTTATCCTCAAAATGGAAAAAGCACTTGGCAGACATCATTAATTCATCCTCGCCACATTCCTATGAGGTAGGCGTCATCCTCATTTTCTAGATGATAAACCAAAACTTGTCTTATAGGAGTAGGAAAGTCTTAGTGTATTAAATTGCTGTCAAATATATTCCTCTTTCTTACTTAAATTTCATACTTCTTTTTAGAAAGCAACTAAACTCTTAGATTCTTTTCATGTTTATAAGTCATTTACATGTTATAAAGTGATTTTCCAATTTGTCAAATATGCAGAGTGATTATTAAACAGTGCAAATTGGAGCACTTTGGTGTGTAGCCTCTATTTAAAATTGTAAAATATTTGGAGAGCAATGCTGGGAATTATACTACACTATTAGCAAACTGTGGAAATATTATTAGGAAAAAGATTCTAGAATATAGCTTCAGCATGTCTTTATGTGAACAGCTTCAAAATTACTTCTTCACACAATGTTTTATTATCAGCAAAGAACTTGGTTCAGTTACAGCGAAAAGTGACAAAATGAAAACCAATTAAATGATGTGGGGGAAGGGCTGTCTGGAAACATCTTGTTTAAATTGTGCAGTAAACATGTGGTTTCTAATTCTCTTGGTTACTGAGTTTCCTCTAAAAGGATGAGAAGCCCTTGTTCCCCAGTTCCCTGGTCCTGTACATGATTTTTGTTCCATTTCTGGAATCAGCTGGGTCCTGGATTATGTTAAAGAAAGAAGAAAATAAAGAACAAGAAATATCAAATTCTTTGGATTTGGTTTGCTTTTCCTTATTAAAATTTGAATGCAGAAAATTACACAGAAAGGAAAACAAACTATCTGATAATTTGATGTCTGGGCTCTGAGACCAAGAGTTTTAAATTGGGTAAGCTGGCCTGAAAGTACACAGGCTAATGAAAGGTGGCCAACCCCAGAAAAAGCCAAACCAGAAGTTGAGCCCTGGGGAGTAATTAAACTGGGAAAAGACGAAAAGTACTTCTCCTAGAAAGAAATGAAAACACAAGACTATAATCTCTCTCCAAACTGACTGATCAACTATCTTAAACAGTGAATGCACTCTATGATAATTCAGTTTCCCAATCTTGCACTTTTCCTCAGCTTATTTTGAAGAAAAAGTTCAAAGTCTACATTCTGTTGCTGTCAGACATACTTTTCACACCTTGAAGGAAGGGAATTCAAAATTGGTTTTGAAGTGTCTTGCAGACTGAGACCTTTTTTTAACCACTTTAGTCTGTTCCTTTTAACAATTAGCTACTTATTTAGGAGTGTGTGGGGAAAGGAGAACAGCCCCCCCCACAGAAAATAAAATTGTGCTTCCACTTTTGAGGCTTTTAAGCTACATTGGACTCACCTTCAATAAGCATGTCAAAAGACCTATTTGAAAGAATAGATTTTCTCTGCCCAAGGCCAAATTAATAAAAAAAAAATACAACTGATCCATCTTTAGGAACTCTTCTAAACTCCCTGAAAGAGAAGGTTACAGCTACTTTAGCAATTAAATAGACTCTGGGTTGGAAATATATAATATATAGATATATTTAAAGTTATCAAGTTATAGAATTTTTAACTAATTCCTAATCAACCCATGGCTGTTCCATTTTTAAGACTTCTTAAATGATTTTATAAAAAGAATCAGTTTCATCAAAATGTGTTTCTAGATAATGATAAAAAAAGAAGAAGGCAGAATAGTTTCAGATTTAGGCATTAGCTTCAGAAGTTCAGAAGATTGTGGCTAGGCACAGAACCCTGGAAGTTGTCAAGGAAACAGAGTGGCTTTGTGTGTCTGGTAGGCTTCTCTTTTGCCTCTGCCTTTGCACGTCTTCATTTACACTAACCGAAGCAATAATATCTGCACCTTAGGAATGTTCCAAATCATGGGACACATGTGTTCCGAAATATACTAAAGGAAGAATAGGTTCTTAAATACCAAGAAATACTAATACCTAGGGAAAGCCTAATTAAAAATACACATTCCATTGTAAAATCTTTTTCAAAAATTACATTTTCCTTAAACCAAGAGTCCCTTGAATTTAATCCTTAGAATTAAAACTATCATTTTTTGAAATTATAAAATTTTCAATTATTAGTCTTTAGTTGCCTCAATATCTAGTCTTAGAGAAAAGATAAAATGTCATAATGTTTCTCTCTAGTCATCATGAAGTTATGTACTTAATTAAAAACCCACTGATAGTCCTTCAGCTCATGAATGGATAAACAAAATGTTGTATATCCATAAAAGGAAATACTACTCATCAATAGACAGGAAGGAAAACAATATGGATGGATCTTGAGGCATTATGCTAAATGAAAGAAGCTATACCCAAACAGCTACATATTTTAAGATTTCATTTATATGTCATATTAGAAAAGGCAAAACTATAGGGTAGAAAATACATCAGTGGTTGCCAGAGGTTGGTGGAGAGGGAGAACTTGAGTTTAGAGAGATATGGGGGATTCTGGGGAGGTGATGGAAGTACTCTGTATCTTGATTTGGGTGGTAATTAGGTAGATGTCAAAACTCATAGAACTATACACTAAAAAGGGTGAGATTTATTGTATAAAAACTATACCTCGATAAACCTTTTAAGAAATAAAAACTTACTTTTAAGTCTCCCCTCAAAAAAAAAAAAAAACGCCCACACCGGTGGTAATTTAGATTTAGTGTATGATTTCTCAGTATAGTCATACAACAAATCACACATATTATTGTACTAACCCACAAATTGAAATTATTCCAGTGCAAGGAGCCCTGAAGCAAAAATGTAACACCATAATTTTTATAATAACAATATTTTTCTATCAAAAAATGTTTTAAAGTCTCAATGGAAATATTACAATACCAAAAGTTCCACTTATACATTTCAAGTAAAAATGACCTAATATTATTTTAAAGTGAACTATAAATATGTAGCTCTTCCAGAATATGGCATACACACACACTTGTGTGTATATATGTATGTGTGTGTGTATATATATATATATATATATATAATCTCTAAATCTAGATTAAGTCTTCCAATTTATGGTATAGTGAGCCACCAATAAAGTGACATTTAGAAATTTTTTACTATTTGGTCCATATTATACTTCTGGTAAACCAGTATTTTCTGCTTTTTATTAGTATTCTGATTATGATATTGAAAGCCTTAAATAATTACATTAATCCAGAGAGTTAATATAAATGAGACAAATATTTATAGTGCACCCACTATATTTCTGGCACAGTAGTAGCTCTTTGTTACTGCATTTAATTTAAAAAACAATCTTGTGAAGTATATGCAACTATCTGTTTTATAGATAAGGAAAGGAAGGTTGAAGGAAATCCAATGACTTGTCCCAGATCACACAGCCAGTTTATGGTACAATCTGGATTCAAACCTATCTCTGGCTGCCACTTTAAGGTTATTGAGAAATGAGTAGGCTTTTGGAGGGTCAATTGGGCAATGAAATAGGCCTAGGACTATTAAAGGTTTACAATACGAAGTTGGAATGCCAGTATTTGATTCAAAGTACAGCCAGAGCACTTTTCATTCACTCAAGCCTTCTCATTTAAGGATTTTTGTTGGGTTTGACTGTCCTAACTTCATCCATATTTTTTTCTCCATCTTAAATTGATTCCCTTTCTTTCACAGGGCTTTAGAAAGTATCTTTAATCTTCCAAGCCTGCAGACATAGTCAGGCATTTGAATGTTATTTAACGATGTGTTTGTAAAGGAAAAAGCCAGGACTCTGATTTAAAGACACCCTGCGAGTGCTCAGTGTTGTACCTGGTGTTACACTCTAGGTATAGAAGTAACAAAGATAAGTAGGAAGAAGATAGCATACACACAGTTTCAAGCATGCATGCTCTTATAGAAAGTGGCCACATACAAAACACACATTACAATGTAAAAATGACAACACCACCCCAAATTGCATCCCTTCTTTCTCTCAGATGATTGAAAGATTAGAGAGAATATGGCTGCCTTTTTCTTATACTAAGAACTCTTTACTTGTGCAGAGAACCGTGGCTCAGCTAACTTTGAAAATTATCCGGTAGTCTTAAAAGATAAAATCCTTCCATGGCTTCCACAGTGAAGGATTTCTTCCTCATCAGTGTATTCCTGGAATCTTAAGGTATTTTATTTCAGGACATTACTGAAATCCCTAGCATTTTAAAATCAAGTCAAATTCCCAAACTTTGCAATTAAAGGAGTGACTACTTTTCCAAACTAAATTATATATTTTATCTGACAAATGCCTGCTTGAAATGTGTCAGAAGGACATAGCTCAAAAGCCTACTAACACAAAGCCTATAACACACAGACCTTTAATATTCTTCTTTTGGAGTACAAACCCCAAAGTCGCTAAACAAAATGTTTATTTAAGACTGATGAGAACTAATTACTTTTCTCTAGATGAAATGCTAAGGAAAAAATGAGTGAAAAGTCCAGAATTAGTTTCTTGGAAACAAAACAGAAGCATCATGTGCGGTTATGTATACTCTTTAATTTTTCACGCATGGATCTATAGAAACAGCACTTTGGCTTTGTAATTATGTGTGATGTGTAGACCCATTTAAAGCAACTGAATTTTCAGCTGTGCAACCCCTTGGCCTACCCAGTCTACATGGCAGTTTGGAAATTATTTTTTTTAATCAGTTAAAACAGTGAGATAAGAAAACACCAAGTTCACACTATGTTTTGAAACTGCCTGACTTTTAAGTGTTTTGAATGCTCCTTTAAAACTGTTTTGAGTCTATTTTTTATTTAGTTTGCCCTAACAGGTTCCCACCCCCCATTTGAAAAGAAAATTTTAAAAGCCAGTTATCTGTGAAGTCCCTTCCACAGACAGTTTTAATTACCTGACAAATGTTTCCCATACTTATCATACCCTTCTACTGCTGAGAGAGCAAGCTTCCTTCACAGAGGGATGGCTAGTATATTTGTGCATGTATTTGTGTGTGTGTGTTTGTGACAGTGCATGTGTTTATGAGTGTGTGTGTGTGTGTGTGTGTGTGTGTGTTTAAGTCAAGGGGAAGCCACTTCCTTAGCATAGACAACCATCTTAACACACACAACAAGAAATCTGTTTAGGTTTTTTCAATACTAAATTACAATTATTGGTGCTTTCAGCACTTTGTATTTTAAAAGAACTTACTCTAATGTTCATTTCCTTCAAGATATTTTCATATGCTAAAACTGTCTCTGGCAACCAGATGTCATATTCTATTCTTTTAAAATCTCATTAGGTGGCCTTGTTCTCCTCTCCACTATACTGTCTTCCTTGGATGTTTAGGGGAGGGCCAGATGCTTAGAGAAGATCCAAGGAATGAGGTAATGAGATTTGTTTCTTTCTTTCTTTCTTTTTTTTTTTTTTTTTTTT